>NC_092466.1:39825210-39972710 GCF_047495875.1 Pithys albifrons albifrons
GAGACCACAAAGATCTGAACTTTCATCTTGATGCAAACCTCAATTGTTTTAGGCAGTTACAAGCCTTTTTTCATCCCGGAATTGCAGATGGGCCAAGATTCCTGCCAGGGAAAACGAGGCAGGACAGAAAGTAATTGTTCCTTTTCTAAGGTTAATGGGGCCCTATCATTGGTGTATCCCGATGCATTCTCTCTGGCAGGAATCAACTGTGTCACATTGTAGCAGATCATGGCACTGTTAGTTGCACTTTGCGAGATGAGCTTCTCTAAGGAACCGGTGTGATTTTCACCGAGAAAGCAAGCTCTAGCTTTGGATTGTTAGATACATATGATTCACTTTCCAATCCAGAAGAAATGACGTTCCTGATGCCTTCTGTCTGGCAGGAATAAACTCTTTTAAATTTAGCAGAGCATGGAACTGTTAACTGCACTTTTCGAGATGAACTTCCTATAAGGAGCAACGGTGTTTTTCCCAGAGTAAGAAAGCTCCAGGCCTCGATTCTCTCTTGCATATCATTCATTTTCCAAAACCATAACAAATGTGTATCCTCATGCCTTCTGTCTGGCAGGAATCAACTCTTACACTTGTTACCAGAGTAAGTGATTATTATTTGCACTTTGCGAGATGAACTTCCTAAAAGGAGCACCTGTGCTTTTTTCAGAGTAAGAAAGCTCCAGGCCTCGGTTCTCAGATGCATAGGATTCACTTTCCAAAACCATAAGAAATGTGTTTCCTTATATGTTCTGTCTGGCAGGAATCAAATGTTTCACTTGTTAAAGGACCATGGGAGTTTTATTTGCACTTTGCGAGATGAGCTTGCTTCAAGGAGCACTTGTGCTTTTCCCAAATAAGAAAGCTCCAGGCATGGATTATCTGATGCATATGATTCACTTTCAAAAGCCGTTAGAAATGAGTGCCCTAATGTATTCTCTCTGGCAGGAATCAAGTTTCCACTTGTTAGCAGAGCATGGCACTGTTAGTTGCATTTTGGAAGATGAGCTTCCCATAAAGAACAAGTCTGTTTCTCACCGAGAAATAAAGCTCCAGGCCTGGATTCTCTGATGCATGTGATTCATTTTCCAAAGCCATAACAAATGTGTATCGGCAAGAATCAGCTGTTTCACTTGTTAGCACAGATGGGACTCTTCGCTACACTTTGCGAGAGTACATTCCCATAAGTAACAACTGTTTCTTTCACGGAGAAAGAAAGCTCCAGGCCTGGATTCTCTGATGCATATAATACTCTTTCCAAATCCATAAAAAATATGTATCTTGCAGCCTTCTGTCTGGCACGAATCAACCGTGTCACACTTTAGCAGATCACGGGAGAGTTAGTTGCACTTTACGAGATGAGCTCCTCTAAGGAACCACTGTGATTTTCACGGAGAAAGAAAGATCCAGGCCTGGATTCTCTGATGCATATTATTCACTTACCAAAGCCATAAGAAATGTGTGTCCTTATGCCTTCTGTCTTGCAAGAATCAGCTGTTTCTCTTGTTAGCAACGAAAGTTGCACTTTGCGAGATGAGCTTCCCCTAAGGAACAAAGTTGTTTTTCACCGAGAAAGAAAGATCCAGGCCTGGATTTTAAGATGCATATTATTCACTTACCAAAGCCATAAGAAATGTGTGTCCTTATGCCTTCTGTCTTGCAAGAATCAGCTGTTTCTCTTGTTAGCAACGAAAAGTTGCACTTTGCGAGATGAGCTTCCCCTAAGGAACAATGTTGTTTTTCACCGAGAAAAAAAGATCCAGTCCTGGATTCTCAGATGCATATGAGAATCTTTCTAAAGCCATAAGAAATATGTGTCCTGATACATTCTTTCTGGCAGGAATCGACTGTTTCACTTGTTAGCAGAAAAATGCTATTCTTTGCGAGCTGAACTTCCCCTAAGGAACAACTGTGCTTTGCATCCAGAAAGAGAGCTCCAGTCCTGGATTCTCTGATGCATGTGATGCACTAGCCAGAGCCATAAGAATACTGTGTCCTGATGCCTTCTGTCTGAGAGGAATCGACTGTTTCACTTGTTAGCAAAGCAAAGTTGCACTTTGCTCATTGAGCTTCCCCTAAGGAACAACAGTGCTTTTCACCATGAAAGCAAGCTCCAGACCTGGAGTTTTAGATGCAAATGATTTACTTTCCAAAACCATAAGAAATATGTGCCCTGATGTCTCCTGTCTGTCAGAAATCAAGAGTTTCACGTGTTAGAAGAGCACCTGAGAGCCCAAGGCTGCCACCTTTTCCCAGGGCGAAAAGCTCGACAGTGCGTGATACGTGCGTGACCGGGAAAGTGCTGTTTTTCAGCCCACTATTCCAGACGGATGAAAATGCCTCCCTGGGTAAAGGTGCCAGGACAGACAGCCACTGTGCATTTTCTAGAAGTAATGCGGCCCCATCATTGGCACCTGAGAGCCCCAGTTTGCCACCTTTTACCTGGGCGCAAAGCTCGACGGTGCGTACCTTGTGCGAGTCCGGGAAAGGGTCGTTTTTCAAACCCAGAATTCCAGAAGGAAGACGATTACTCCCAGGGAAAAGGTGCCAGGACAGAAAGCCATTGTGCCTTTTCTAGAGGAAAACGGACCCCGTCACAGGCACCTGAGAGCCCAAGTTTGCCGCCTTTTCCCTGGGCGTAAAGCTCAAAGGTGCGTGACAACGTGAGGGTCCGGGAAATTGCCGTTTCTCATTCCAGGTTTCCAGACCGATGAAGATTCCTCAGAGGGAAAAGGTGCCTGGACAGACATCGATTTCTCCTTTTCTAGTTTGAATGGGGTCCCATCACGGGCACCTGAGAGCCCAAGGCTGCCACCTTTTCCCTGGGCGAAAAACTTGAAGGCGCTGCCACTTGCGGTTCCGGGAAAGTGCCATTTTTCAGCCCATAATTCCAGTACGATGAAGACGTCTCCCTGAGATAAGGTGCCAGGACAGAAAGCGATTGTGCCTTTTCTAGGTAATGGGGCCCCAAAACTGGAACCTGAGAGCCCAAGGCTGCCACCTTTTCCCTGGGTGCAAAGCTCGACGGTGCATAACCTGTGCGGGTCCGGGAAAGGGCCGTTTTTCAGCCCAGAATTCCAGACAGAAGTCGATTCCTCTCTGGGAAAAGGTGTCAGGACAGAAAGCCATTGTGCCTTTTCTAGGGGGTAATGGGGCCCCATCATTGGCACCTGAGAGCCCAAGGCTGCCACCTTTTCCCTGGACGCAAATGTCGACGGCGCGTGCCACGTGTAAGTCCGGGAATGTGCCGTTTGTCATCCCAGAATTCCAGGCCAGCGAAGATTTCTCCCTGGGAAATGTGCCAGGAGAGAAAGCGATTGTGCTTTTTCTAGGGTTAATGGGGCCCCAAAATTGGCAGCTGAGAGACCAGGGCTGCCACCTTTTCCCTGGGCGCAAAGCTCGACGGTGCGTGCCACATGCGGGTAAGGGAAAGAGCTGTTTTCAGCCCAGAATTCCAGACCGATGAAGATTCCTCTCAGGGAAAAGGTGCCAGGACAAAAAGCGATTGTTATTTATCTAGTGTTAACGGGGACCCATCGTTGGCACCTGAGAGCCCAAGGCTGCCACCTTTTCCCTGGGCGCAAAGCTAGATAGTGCCTGCCACGTGCAGGTCAGAGAAAGTGCTTTGTTCAGCCCAGGATTCCAGACGGATGACGACTCCTCCCAGGGAAAAGGCTCCCAGGACAGAAAGCGATTGTTCCATTTCTAGTGTTAATGGGGGCCCGTCATTGGCATCTGAGAGCCAGAGGTTGCCTCCTTTTCCCTGGGCGCAAAGCTCGACAGTGCGTGCCACGTGCTGGTCCCAGAAAGTTCCATTTTACAGCCCAGAATTCCAGACCAATGAAGACTCCTCCCAAGAAAAAGGTGCCAGGACAGAAAGCCATTGTGCTTTTTGTAAAGGTAAGGGGGCCCCATCATTGGCACCTGAGAGCCCAAGACTGCCACCTTTTCCCTGGACGCAAAGCTCGATGGTGCGTTCCACTTGCGGGTCCAGGAAAGTGCCAATTCTCAGACCAGAATTCCAAACCGATGAAGATTCCTCCCTGGGAAAAGGTGCCAGGACAGAAAGCCATTGTGCCTTTTGTAGGGGTAATGGGGCCCCATCATTGGCACCTGAGAGCCGAAGGCTGCCCCCTTTTCCCTGGGCGCAAAGCTCGACGGTGTGTACCTTGTGCGGGTTTGGGGCAGCGCCAGTTTTGAACCCAGATTTCCAGACGGACGAAAATTCCTTCCAGGGAAAATGTGCCAGGACAGAAAGCAAGTGTTATTTTTCTAGTGTTAACGGGGCCCCATCCTTGGCACATGAGAGCCCAAGGCTGCCACGTTTTGCCTGGGTGCAAATGTCAAGGGTGCGTGCCACTTTCTTGTCTGGGAAAGTGCCATTTTTTTGCCCAGAATTCTAGACGGATGAAGATTCCTCGCAGGGAAAAGGTGCCAGGACAGAAAGCGATGGTTCCATTTCTAGGGTTAATGGGGCCCCATCATTGGCACCTGAGAGTCCAAGGTTGCCTCCTTTAACCTGGGCGCAAAGCTCGACCATGCGTGCAACGTGAGGGTCCGGGAAATTGCCGTTTCTCATTCCAGAATTCCAGACCGATGAAGATTCCTCCCTGGGAAAAGGTGGCAGGACACGAATGGATTTCTCCTTTTTCTAGGGTTAATGGGGCCCCATCATTGGCACCTGAGAGCCCAAGCCTGCCCCCTTTTCCCTGGGAGCAAAGCTCGACCTTGTGAGGGTTTGGGGCAGTGCCATTTTTGAACCCAGAATTCCAGACGGACGAAGATACCTCCCAGGGAAAAGGTGCCAGGACAGAAATCGAATTGTCCTTTTCTAGGGTCAATGGTGCCCCATCATTGGCACCTGAGAGTTCAAGGCTGCCACCTTTTCCGTGGGCGCAAACATCAACGGTGCGTACCACTTTCCTGTCCAGGAAAGTGCCGTTTTTCAGTCCTGAATTCCAGACGGATGAAGACGCCTCACAGGGAAGAGGCTCCCAGGACAGAAAGCGATTGTTCCATTTCTAGGGTTAATCGGGCTCCATCATTGGCACCTGTTAGCCCAAGGTTGCCTCCTATACCCTGGGTGCAAAGCTCAACCATGCGTGCTACGTGAGGGTCCGGGAAATTGCCGTTTCTCATTCCAGAATTCCAGACCGATGAAGATTCCTCCCTGGGAAAAGGTGCCAGGACAGGAATGGATTTCTCCTTTTCTAGGAGTAATGGGGACCCATCATTGGCACTCGAGAGCTGAAGGCTGCAATCTTTTCCCTGAGAGCAAAGCTCGACGGTGCGTGCCACTTGCGGGTCCATGAATGTGCTGTTTCTCATCCCAGAATTCGGGCCCGATGAAGATTTCTCCCAGGGAAAAGGTGCCTTGACAGAAAGCGATTTTGCCTTTTCTAGGGTTAATGGAGCCCCAAAATTGACACCTGAGAGCCCAAGGCTGCCATCTTTTCCCTGGGCACAAAGCTCGAGGGAGCGTTCCACGAGTGGGTCCGGCAAAGTGCCATTTTTCAGCCCTGAATTCCAGACGGATGAAGACTCCTCACAGGGAAGAGGCTCCCAGGACAGAAAGCGATTGTTCCATTTCTAGGGTTAATGGGGCCCCATCATTGGCACCTGAGAGCCCAAGGTTGCCTCCTATACCCTGAGTGCAAAGCTCGACCATGCGTGCTATGTGGGGGTCCGGGAAATTGCCGTTTCTCATTCCAGAATTCCAGACTGATGAAGATTCCTCCCTGGGAAAAGGTGCCAGGACAGAAAGCCATTCTGCCTTTTGTAGGGGTAATGGGGCCCCATCATTGGCACCTGAGAGCCCAAGGCTGCCACCTTTTCCCTGGGTACAAAGCTCGACCGTGCGTTCAACTTGTGGGTCCGGGGAAGTGCTGTTTTTCAGCCCAGAATTCCAGACGGACGAAAATTCCTCCCAGGGAAAAGGTACCAGGAGACAAAGCGATTGTTATTTATCTAGTGTTAACGGGGACCCATCATTGGCACCTGAGAGTTCAAGGCTGCCACCTTTTCCCTGGGTGCAAAGCTAGATGGTGCCGGCCACGTGCAGGTCAGAGAAAGTGCTTTCTTCAGTCCTGAATTCCAGGCGGATGACGATTCCTCCCAGGGAAAAGGCTTCCAGGACAGAAAGCGATTGTTCCATTTCTAGTGTTAATGGGGGCCCATCATTGGCATCTGAGAGCCAGAGGTTGCCTCCTTTTCCCTGGGCGCAAAGCTCGACAGTGCGTGCCACGTGCTGGTCCCAGAAAGTGCCATTTTACAGTCCAGAATTCCAGACCAATGAGAACTCCTCCCAGGGAAAATGTGCCAGGACAGAAAGCCATTGTGCTTTTTGTAAAGGTAATGGTGCCCCATCATTGGCACCTGAGCGCCCAAGGCCGCCCCCTTGTCCTTGGGAGCAAAGCTCGACGGTGTGTACCCTGTGCGGGTTTGGGGCAGTGCCATTTTTGAACACAGATTTCCAGACGGACGAAGATTCCTCCCTGGGAAAAGGTGCCAGGACAGAAAGCAAGTGTTATTTTTCTAGTGTTAACGGGGCCCCATCCTTGGCACATGAGAGCCCAAGGCTGCCACGTTTTGCCTGGGTGCAAATGTCAAGGGTGTGTGCCACTTTCTTGTCTGGGAAAGTGCCAATTTTTAGCCCAGAATTCTAGACGGATGAAGATTCCTCCCAGGGAAAAAGTGCCAGGACAGAAAGCGATTGTTCCATTTCTAGGGTTAATGGGGCGCCATCATTGGCACCTGAGAGCTCAAGTTTGCCTCCTTTAACCTGGGTGCAAAGCTCGACGGTGCGTCCTATGTGAGGGTCCGGGAAATTGCCGTTTCTCATTCCAGAATTCCAGACCGATGAAGATTCCTCCCTGGGAAAAGGTGGCAGGACACGAATGGATTTCTCCTTTTTCTAGGGTTAATGGGGCCCCATCATTGGCACCTGAGAGCCCAAGCCTGCCCCCTTTTCCCTGGGCGCAAAGCTCGACGGTGTGTACCTTGTGCGGGTTTCGGGGAGTGCCATTTTTGAACCCAGAATTCCAGATGGATGAAGATACCTCTCAGGGAAAAGGTGCCAGGTCAGAAATCGAATTGTCCTTTTCTAGGGTCAATGGTGCCCCATCATTGGCACCTGAGAGTTCAAGGCTGCCACCTTTTCCGTGGGCGCAAACATCAACGGCGCGTACCACTTTCTTGTCCGGGAAATTGCCCTTTCTCATTCCAGAATTCCAGACCGATGAAGATTCCTCCCTGGGAAAAGGTGCCAGGACAGAAAGCGATTGTGCCTTTTGTAGGGGTAATGGGGCCGCATCATTGGCACCTGAGAGTCGAAGGCTGCAACCTTTTCCCTGAGCGCAAAGCTCGATAGTGCATGCCACTTGCGGGTCCATGAATGTGCTGTTTCTCATCCCAGAATTTGGGGCCAATGAAGACTTTTCCCAGGGAAAAGGTGCCAGGACAGAAAGCAATTGTGCCTTTTCTAGGGTTAATGGGGCCCCAAAATTGACACCTGAGAGCCCAAGGCTGCCACCTTTTCCCTGGGCGCAAATGTCGACGGCGCGTGCCACTTGCAAGCCTGGGAATGTGCCGTTTCTCATCCCAGAATTCCAGGCCAGCGAAGATTTCTCCCTGGGAAAAGGTGCCAGGACAGAAAGACATTGTGCCTTTTCTAGAGTTACCGGGACCCCTTCATTGGCACCTGAGAGCCCAATGCTGTCACCTTTTCCCTGGGAGCAAAGCTCGACGGTGCGTGCCACATGCAGGTAAGGGAAAGAGCCGTTTTCAGCACAGAATTCGAGACCGATGAAGATTCCTCCCAGGAAAAAGGTGCCAGCCCAGAAAGCGATTGTTCTTTTTCTAGGGGTAATGGGGCCCCATCATTGGCACCTGAGAGCCCAAGGCTGCCACCTTTGCCTGGGCGCAAAGCTCGACGGTGCATTCCACTTGCAGGTCGGGGGAAGTGCCGTTTTTCAGCCCAGAATTCCAGACGGACGAATATTCCTCCCTGGGAAAAGGTGCCAGGACAGAAAGCGATTGTTATTTTTCTAGTGTTAACGGGGACCCATCATTGGCACCTGAGAGCCCAAGGCTGCGACCTTTTCCCTGGGCGTAAAGCTAAATGGTGCCTGCCACGTGCAGGTCAGAGAAAGGGCTTTGTTCAGCCCAGAATTCCAGACGGATGACGACTCCTCCCAGGGAAAAGGCTCCCAGGACAGAAAGCGATTGTTCCTTTTCTAGTGTTAATGGGGGCCCATCATTGGCATCTGAGAGCCAGAGGTTGCCTCCTTTTCCGTGGGCGCAAAGCACGACAGCGCGTGCCACGTGCTGGTCCCAGATAGTGCCACTTTATGGCCCAGAATTCCAGACAAATGAAGACTCCTCCCAGGGAAAAGGTGCCAGGACAGAAAGCCATTGTGCTTTTAGTAAAGGTAATGGTGCCCCATCATTGGCACCTGAGAGCCCAAGACTGCCACCTTTTCCCTGGACGCAAAGCTCGATGGTGCGTTCCACTTGCGGGTCCAGGAAAGTGCCGATTCTCAGACCAGAATTCCAAACCGATGAAGATTCCTCCCTGGGAAAAGGTGCCAGGACAGAAAGCCATTGTGCCTTTTGTAGGGGTAATGGGGCCCGATCATTGGCAGCTGAGAGCTCAAGGCTGCCCCCTTTTCCCTGGGAGCAAAGCTCGACGGTGTGTACCTTGTGCGGGTTTGGGGCAGTGCCATTTTTGAACCCAGATTTCCAGACGGACGAAGATTCCTTCCAGGGAAAAGGTGCCAGGACAGAAAGCAAGTGTTATTTTTCTAGTGTTAACGGGGCCCCATCCTTGGCACCTGAGAGCCCAAGGCTGCCACTTTTTGCCTGGGCGCAAATGTCGAGGGTGTGTGCCACTTTCTTGTATGGGAAAGCACCTTTTTTTAGCCCAGAATTCTAGACGGATGAAGATTCCTCCCAGGGAAAAGGTGCCAGGACAGAAAGCGATTGTTCCATTTCTAGGGTTAATCGGGCCCCATCATTGGCACCTGAGAGCTCAAGTTTGCCTCCTTTAACCTGGGTTCAAAGCTCGACAGTGAGATCTACGTGAGGGTCCGGAAATTGCCGTTTCTCATTCCAGACTTCCGGGCCAATGAAGATTCCTCCCTGGGAAAAGGTGCCAGGACACGAATGGATTTCTCCTTTTTCTAGGGTTAATGGGGCCCCATCATTGGCACCTGAGAGCCCAAGGCTGCCCCCTTTTCCCTGGGAGCAAAGCTCGACCTTGTGAGGGTTTGGGGCAGTGCCATTTTTGAACCCAGAATTCCAGACGGACGAAGATACCTCCCAGGGAAAAGGTGCCAGGTCAGAAATCGAATTGTCCTTTTCTAGGGTCAATGGTGCCCCATCATTGGCACCTCAGAGTTCAAGGCTGCCACCTTTTCCGTGGGCGCAAACATCAACGGCGCGTACCACTTTCTTGTCCGGGAAAGTGCCGTTTTTCAGCCCTCAATTCCAGACGGATGAAGACTCCTCACAGGGAAGAGGCTCCCAGGACAGAAAGCGATTGTTCCATTTCTAGGGTTAATCGGGCCCCATCATTGGCACCTGAGAGCCCAAGGTTGCCTCCTATACCCTGGACGCAAAGCTCGACCATGCGTGCTATGTGAGGGTCCGGGAAATTGCCGTTTCTCATTCCAGAATTCCAGACCGATGAAGATTCCTCCCTGGGAAAAGGTGCCAGGACAGAAAGCGATTGTGCCTTTTGTAGGGGTAATGGGGCCCCATCTTTGGCACCTGAGAGCCCAAGGCTGTCACCTTTTCCCTGGGCACAAAGCTCGACGGTGCGTTCCAATTGCAGGTCTGGGGAAGTGCTGTTTTTCAGCCCAGAATTCCAGACGGACGAAAATTCCTCCCAGGGAAAAGGTGCCAGGACAGAAAGCGATTGTTATTTATCTAGTGTTAATGGGGACCCATCATTGGCACCTGAGAGCCCAAGGCTGCCACCTTTTCCCTGGGTGCAAAGCTGGATGGTGCCTGCCACGTGCAGGTCAGAGAAAGTGCTTTGTTTAGTCCTGAGTTCCAGGCGGATGACGATTCCTCCCAGGGGAAAAGGCTACCAGGACAGAAAGCGATTGTTCCATTTCTAGTGTTAATGGGGGCCCCGTCATTGGCATCTGAGAGCCAGAGGTTGCCTCCTTTTCCCTGGGCAGAAAGCTCGACAGTGCGTGCCACGTGCTGGTCCCAGATAGTGCCATTTTTCAGCCCAGAATTCCAGACCAATGAGAACTCCTCCCAGGGAAAAGGTGCCAGGACAGAAAGCCATTGTGCTTTTAGTAAAGGTAATGGTGCCCCATCATTGGCACCTGAGCGCCCAAGGCTGCCACCTTGTCCCTGGGAGCAAAGCTCGATGGTGTGTACCTTGTGCGGGTTTGGGGCAGTGCCATTTTTGAACACAGAATTCCAGATGGACGAAGATTCCTCCCTGGGAAAAGGTGCCAGGACAGAAAGCAAGTGTTATTTTTCTAGTGTTAACGGGGCCCCATCCTTGGCACCTGAGAGCCCAAGGCTGCCACCTTTTGCCTAGGCGCAAATGTCGAGGGTGCGTGCCACTTTCTTGTCTGGGAAAGTGCCATTTTTTTGCCCAGAATTCTAGACGGATGAAGATTCCTCCTAGGGAAAAGGTGCCAGGACAGAAAGCGATTGTTCCATTTCTAGGGTTAATGGGGCCCCATCATTGGCACCTGAGAGCCCAAGTTTGCCTCCTTTAACCTGGGTTCAAAGCTCGACGGTGCGTTCTACGTGAGAGTTCGGGAAATTGCCGTTTCTCATTCCAGACTTGCAGACCGATGAAGATTCCTCCCTGGGAAAAGGTGGCAGGACATGAATGGATTTCTCCTTTTTCTAGGGTTAATGGGGCCCCATCATTGTCACCTGATAGCCCAAGGCTGCCCCCTTTTCCCTGGGCGCAAAGCTCGACGGTGTGTACCTTGTGCGGGTTTCGGGGAGGGCCATTTTTGAACCCAGATTTCCAGATGGACGAAGATACCTCCCAGGGAAAAGGTGCCAGGTCAGAAATCGAATTGTCCTTTTCTAGGGTCAATGGTGCCCCATCATTGGCACCTGAGAGTTCAAGGCTGCCACCTTTTCCGTGGGCGCAAACATCAACGGCGCGTACCACTTTCCTGTCCAGGAAAGTGCCGTTTTTCAGTCCTGAATTCCAGACCGATGAAGATTCCTCCCTGGGAAAAGGTGCCAGGACAGAAAGCGATTGTGCCTTTTGTAGGGGTAATGGGGCCGCATCATTGGCACCTGAGAGTCGAAGGCTGCAACCTTTTCCCTGAGCGCAAAGCTCGACAGTGCATGCCACTTGCGGGTCCATGAATGTGCTGTTTCTCATCCCAGAATTCGGGGCCAATGAAGACTTTTCCCAGGGAAAAGGTGCCAGGACAGAAAGCAATTGTGCCTTTTCTAGGGTTAATGGGGCCCCAAAATTGACACCTGAGAGCCCAAGGCTGCCACCTTTTCCCTGGGCGCAAATGTCGACGGCGCGTGCCACTTGCAAGCCTGGGAATGTGCCGTTTCTCATCCCAGAATTCCAGGCCAGCGAAGATTTCTCCCTGGGAAAAGGTGCCAGGACAGAAAGACATTGTGCCTTTTCCGGGACCCCTTCATTGACACCTGAGAGCCCAATGCTGTCACCTTTTCCCTGGGAGCAAAGCTCGACGGTGCGTGCCACATGCAGGTAAGGGAAAGAGCCGTTTTCAGCACAGAATTCGAGACCGATGAAGATTCCTCCCAGGAAAAAGGTGCCAGCCCAGAAAGCGATTGTTCTTTTTCTAGGGGTAATGGGGCCCCATCCTTGGCACCTGAGAGCCCAAGGCTGCCACCTTTGCCTGGGCGCAAAGCTCGACGGTGCATTCCACTTGCAGGTCGGGGGAAGTGCCGTTTTTCAGCCCAGAATTCCAGACGGACGAATATTCCTCCCTGGGAAAAGGTGCCAGGACAGAAAGCGATTGTTATTTTTCTAGTGTTAACGGGGACCCATCATTGGCACCTGAGAGCCCAAGGCTGCGACCTTTTCCCTGGGCGTAAAGCTAAATGGTGCCTGCCACGTGCAGGTCAGAGAAAGGGCTTTGTTCAGCCCAGAATTCCAGACGGATGACGACTCCTCCCAGGGAAAAGGCTCCCAGGACAGAAAGCGATTGTTCCTTTTCTAGTGTTAATGGGGGCCCATCATTGGCATCTGAGAGCCAGAGGTTGCCTCCTTTTCCGTGGGCGCAAAGCACGACAGCGCGTGCCACGTGCTGGTCCCAGATAGTGCCACTTTATGGCCCAGAATTCCAGACGAATGAAGACTCCTCCCAGGGAAAAGGTGCCAGGACAGAAAGCCATTGTGCTTTTTGTAAAGGTAATGGTGCCCCATCATTGGCACCTGAGAGCCCAAGACTGCCACTTTTTCCCTGGACCCAAAGCTCGATGGTGCGTTCCACTTGCGGGTCCAGGAAAGTGCCGATTCTCAGACCAGAATTCCAAACCGATGAAGATTCCTCCCTGGGAAAAGGTGCCAGGACAGAAAGCCATTGTGCCTTTTGTAGGGGTAATGGGGCCCGATCATTGGCACCTGAGAGCCCAAGGCTGCCCCCTTTTCCCTGGGAGCAAAGCTCGACGGTGTGTACCTTGTGCGGGTTTGGGGCAGTGCCATTTTTGAACCCAGATTTCCAGACGGACGAAGATTCCTTCCAGGGAAAAGGTGCCAGGACAGAAAGCAAGTGTTATTTTTCTAGTGTTAACGGGGCCCCATCCTTGGCACCTGAGAGCCCAAGGCTGCCACCTTTTGCCTGGGCGCAAATGTCGACGGCGCGTGCCACTTGCGGGTCTGGGGAAGTGCCATTTTTCAGCCCAGAATTCTAGACGGATGAAGATTCCTCCCAGGGAAAAGGTGCCAGGACAGAAAGCGATTGTTCCATTTCTAGGGTTAATCGGGCCCCATCATTGGCACCTGAGAGCTCAAGTTTGCCTCCTTTAACCTGGGTTCAAAGCTCGACAGTGAGATCTACGTGAGGGTCCGGAAATTGCCGTTTCTCATTCCAGACTTCCGGGCCAATGAAGATTCCTCCCTGGGAAAAGGTGCCAGGACACGAATGGATTTCTCCTTTTTCTAGGGTTAATGGGGCCCCATCATTGGCACCTGAGAGCCCAAGGCTGCCCCCTTTTCCCTGGGAGCAAAGCTCGACCTTGTGAGGGTTTGGGGCAGTGCCATTTTTGAACCCAGAATTCCAGACGGACGAAGATACCTCCCAGGGAAAAGGTGCCAGGTCAGAAATCGAATTGTCCTTTTCTAGGGTCAATGGTGCCCCATCATTGGCACCTCAGAGTTCAAGGCTGCCACCTTTTCCGTGGGCGCAAACATCAACGGCGCGTACCACTTTCTTGTCCGGGAAAGTGCCGTTTTTCAGCCCTCAATTCCAGACGGATGAAGACTCCTCACAGGGAAGAGGCTCCCAGGACAGAAAGCGATTGTTCCATTTCTAGGGTTAATCGGGCCCCATCATTGGCACCTGAGAGCCCAAGGTTGCCTCCTATACCCTGGGCGCAAAGCTCGACCACGCGTGCTACGTGAGGGTCCGGGAAATTGCCGTTTCTCATTCCAGAATTCCAGACCGATGAAGATTCCTCCCTGGGAAAAGGTACCAGGACAGGAATGGATTTCTCCTTTTCTAGGAGTAATGGGGACCCATCATTGGCACCCGAGAGCCGAAGGCTGCAATCTTTTCCCTGAGCGCAAAGCTCGACGGTGCGTGCCACTTGCCGGTCCAGGAATGTGCTGTTTCTCATCCCAGAATTCAGGCCCGATGAAGATTTCTCCCAGGGAAAAGGTGCCAGGACAGAAAGCGATTTTGCCTTTTCTAGGGTTAATGGAGCCCTAAAATTGACACCTGAGAAACCAAGGCTGCCACCTTTTCCCTGGGCACAAAGCTCGAGGGAGCGTTCCACGAGCGGGTCCGGGAAAGTGCCATTCTTCAGCCCAGAATTCCAGACCTATGACGATTCCTCAGAGGGAAAAGGTACCAGGAGACAAAGTCATGGTGTATTTTGTAATGGTAATTGGGCCCCATCATTGGCACCTGAGAGTTCAAGGCTGCCACCTTTTCCCTGGGTGCAAAGCTCGACAGTTCGTACCCTGTGCGGGACCGGGAAAGTGACATTTTTCAGCCCTCAATTCCAGACGGATGAAGACTCCTCACAGGAAAAAAGCTCCCAGGACAGAAAGCGATTGTTCCATTTCTAGGGTTAATGGGGCCCCATCATTGGCACCTGAGAGTCCAAGATTGCCTCCTATACCCTTGGTGCAAAGCTCGACCATGCGTGCTATGTGAGGGTCCGGGAAATTGCCGTTTTTCATTCCAGAATTCCAGACCGATGAAGATTCCTCCCTGGGAAAAGGTGCAAGGACAGAAAGCGATTGTGCCTTTTGTAGGGGTAATGGGGCCCCATCTTTGGCACCTGAGAGCCCAAGGCTGTCACCTTTTCCCTGGGCACAAAGCTCGACGGTGCGTTCCAATTGCAGGTCCGGGGAAGTGCTGTTTTTCAGCCCAGAATTCCAGACGGACGAAAATTCCTCCCAGGGAAAAGGTGCCAGGACAGAAAGCGATTGTTATTTATCTAGTGTTAATGGGGACCCATCATTGGCACCTGAGAGCCCAAGGCTGCCACCTTTTCCCTGGGTGCAAAGCTGGATGGTGCCTGCCACGTGCAGGTCAGAGAAAGTGCTTCATTTAGTCCTGAGACGATTCCTCCCAGGGGAAAAGGCTACCAGGACAGAAAGCGATTGTTCCATTTCTAGTGTCAATGGGGGCCCGTCATTGGCATCTGAGAGCCAGAGGTTGCCTCCTTTTGCCTGGGCAGAAAGCTCGACAGTGCGTGCCACGTGCTGGTCCCAGATAGTGCCATTTTTCAGCCCAGAATTCCAGACCAATGAGAACTCCTCCCAGGGAAAAGGTGCCAGGACAGAAAGCCATTGTGCTTTTAGTAAAGGTAATGGTGCCCCATCATTAGCACCTGAGCGCCCAAGGCTGCCCCCTTGTCCCTGGGAGCAAAGCTCGACGGTGTGTACCTTGTGCGGGTTTGGGGCAGTGCCATTTTTGAACACAGAATTCCAGATGGACGAAGATTCCTCCCTGGGAAAAGGTGCCAGGACAGAAAGCAAGTGTTATTTTTCTAGTGTTAACGGGGCCCCATCCTTGGCACCTGAGAGCCCAAGGCTGCCACCTTTTGCCTAGGCGCAAATGTCGAGGGTGCGTGCCACTTTCTTGTCTGGGAAAGTGCCATTTTTTTGCCCAGAATTCTAGACGGATGAAGATTCCTCCTAGGGAAAAGGTGCCAGGACAGAAAGCGATTGTTCCATTTCTAGGGTTAATGGGGCCCCATCATTGGCACCTGAGAGCCCAAGTTTGCCTCCTATAACCTGGGTTCAAAGCTCGACGGTGCGTTCTACGTGAGAGTTCGGGAAATTGCCGTTTCTCATTCCAGACTTGCAGACCGATGAAGATTCCTCCCTGGGAAAAGGTGGCAGGACATGAATGGATTTCTCCTTTTTCTAGGGTTAATGGGGCCCCATCATTGTCACCTGATAGCCCAAGGCTGCCCCCTTTTCCCTGGGCGCAAAGCTCGACGGTGTGTACCTTGTGCGGGTTTCGGGGAGGGCCATTTTTGAACCCAGATTTCCAGACGGACGAAGATACCTCCCAGGGAAAAGGTGCCAGGTCAGAAATCGAATTGTCTTTTTCTAGGGTCAATGGTGCCGCATCATTGGCACCTGAGAGTTCAAGGCTGCCACCTTTTCCGTGGGCGCAAACATCAACGGCGCATACCACTTTCTTGTCCGGGAAAGTGCTGTTTTTCAGCTCTGAATTCCAGACGGATGAAGACTCCTCACAGGGAAGAGGCTCCCAGGACAGAAAGCGATTGTTCCATTTCTAGGGTTAATCGGGCTCCCATCATTGGCACCTGAGAGCCCAAGGCAGCCTCCTTTACCCTTGGCGTGACGCTCGACGGTGCATGCTACGTGAGGGTCCGGGAAAGTGCCATTTTTCAGTCCAGAATTCCAGACCAATGAAGATTCCTCCCAGGGAAAAGTTGCCAGGACACAAAGCCATTGAGCATTCTGTAAAGGTAATGGGGCCCCATCATTGGCACCTGAGATCCCAAGGCTGCCACCTTTATCCTGGTCGCAAAGCTCGACGGAGCGTGCTACGTGCGGGTCTGGGAAAGTGCCATTTTTCAGCCCAGAATTACAGACCGAGTAAGATTCCTCTCAGGGAAAAGGTGCCAGGACAGAAAGCGATTGTTCCAGTTCTAGGGGTAATGGTGCCCCATCATTGGCACGTGTGAGCCCAAAGCTGCCACCTTTACCCAGGTCGCAATACTCGACGGTGCATAGTTGTGCGGGTCAGGGATAGTGCCATTTTTTCAGCCCAGATTTCCAGACGGATGAAGATTTCTCACTGGGAAAAGATGCCAGGACAGGAAATGGTTGTGCCTTTTCTAGGGTTATTGGTGCCCCATCATTGGCACCTGAGAGCCCAAGGCTGCCACCTTTATCCTGGTCGCAAAGCTCGACGGAGCGTGCTACGTGCGGGTCTGGCAAAGTGCCATTTTTCAGCCCAGAATTACAGACCGAGTAAGATTCCTCTCAGGGAAAAGGTGCCAGGACAGAAAGTGATTGTTCCAGTTCTAGGGGTAATGGGGCTCCATCACTGTCACGTGAGAGCCCAAAGCTGCCACCTTTACCCAGGTTGCAATACTCGACGGTGCATAATTGTGCGGGTCAGGGATAGTGCCATTTTTTCAGCCCAGAATTCCAGACCAATGAAGATTCCTCAGAGGGAAAAGGTGACAGGACACAAAGCCATTGTGTATTTTGTAAAGGTAATGGGGCCCCATCATTGGCACCTGAGAGCCCAAGGCTGCCACCTATTCCATGGTCGCAAAGCTCAATGGTGCATATTTGTGCGGGTCCAGGAAAGTGCCGATTTTCATCCCAGAATTCCAGACGGATGAAGATTCCTCCCAGGGAAAAGGTGCTAGGAGAGAAAGCGTTTGTGCGTTTTCTAATAATAATGGGGCCCCATCATTGGCACCTGAGAGCCCAAGGCTGCCACCTTTTGCCTGGGCTCAAAGCTCAATGGAGCGTTCCAACTGCGAGTCCAGGAAAGTGCTGTTTTTCAGCCAAGATTTCCAGACGGATGAAGATTACTCCCATGGAAAAGGTGCAAGGACAGAAAGCGATTTTTACATTTCTTGGGTTAATGGGGCCCCATCATTGGCACCTGAGAGTCCAAGGCCCCCATTTTTTCCCTGGGCGTAAAGCCGGACGGTGCATGCCACATGCTCTTTTTTAAGCCCAGAATTCCAGACAGACGATGATTCCTCCCTGGGAAAAGGCGCTAGGACAGAAAGGGATTGTTCCATTTCTTGTGTTAATACGGCCCCATCATTGACTCCTGAGAGCCCAAGGCTGCCACCTTTTCCCTGGGCTCAAAGCTCGATGGAGTGTGCCAAGTATGGGTCTGGATAGTGCCATTTTTCAGCCCAGAATTCCAGACAGACAAAGATTCCTCCCAGAGAAAATGTGCCAGGACAGAAAGCGATTATGCGTTTCCTAGGGGTAATGGGGCCCCATCATTGCCACCTGATAACCCAAGGCTGCCACCTTTTCCCTGGGCTGAACGCTCGATGGAGTGTGCCAGCGGCGGGTAAGGGTACATGCTGTTTTTCAACCCAGATTTCCAGAATGACGAAGATTCCTCATATGGAAAATGTTCCAGGACAGAAAGCGATTGTTCCAGTTCTAGGGTAAATGCGGCCCTCTCATTGCCACATGACAGCCCAAGGCTGTCACCTTTTCCCTGGGCTCAAAGCTCAAAGGAGTGTGCCAGGTGGGGTCCGGGAAAGTGCCGTTTCTCAGCCCAGAATTCCAGATGGACGAGGATTACTGCTAGGGAAAAAAGTGCCAGGACAGAAAGTGATTGTTCCTTTTCTAGGGTTTATGGGGCCCCATCATTGGCACTTGAGAGCCAATGCTGCTACCTTTTCCCTCGGTGAGCACCCCAACGTTCCCTGTCACATGCGGGTTTTTCAATCCAGAAAAATGAACATTCCTCCCTTGGAAATCGTGCCAGGACAGAAAGCGATTCTTCCTTTTCTAGGGTTAATGTGGACCCATCTTAGGCACCTGAGAGCCCAAGGCTGCCACCTTTTCCCTGGGCTCAAAGCTCGACAGTGCGGGCGAGGTGCGGGTCTGGGAAAGTTCCAGTTTTCAGCCCAGAATTGCAGAGGGCCCAAGATTCCTCCCAGGGAAAAGGTGCTAGGACAGAAAGGGATTGTGCCTTTTCTAGGACTAATGGGGCCCCATCATTGCCACCTCAGAGCCTAAGGCTGCCACCTTTTCCCTGGGCTCAAAGCTCGACGGAGCGTGCCAAGTGCGGGTGAGGGAAAGTGCCGTGTTTCAGCCCAGAATTCCAGGCAGACCATGATTCCTCCCAGGGAAAAGGTGCCAGGACAGAAAGCTATTGTGCCTTTCTTAGAGGTAATGGTGCCCCATGATTGACACCTGAGAGCCCAAGCCTGCCACCTTTTCCCTGGGCTCAAATCTCGACAGAGTGTGCCAGGTGCTGGTCAGGGTACCCCTTTTTTCAGCCCAGATTTCCAGAATGACGAAGATTCGTCACAGGGAAAATGTGTCAGGATAGAAAGCGATTGTTCCAGTTCTAGGGTAAATGCGGCGCCCTCATTGGCACCTCACAGCCCAAGGCTGTCACCTTTTCCCTGGGCTCAAAGCCCGACGATGCGTGCCACATGCGGGTTTTTCAGCCCAGAATTCAAGATGGACGATGATTCCTCCCAGGGAAAAGGTGCCAGGACAGAAAGCGATTGCTCCTTTTCTAGGGTTAATGCGGCCCCATCTTTGGGATCTGAGAGCCCAAGGCTGCCACCTTTTCCCTGGGCTCAAAGCTCGACGGAGGGTGCCAAGTGCGGGTCCGGGAAAGTGCCGTTTCTCAGCCCAGAATTCCAGACGGACGAAGATTCCTCCCTGGGAAAATGTGCTAGCAGAGAAAGCGATTGTGCCTCTTCTAGGGGTAATGCGGTCCCATCATTGGCACCTGAGAGCGCAAGGCTGCCATCTTTTCCCTGGCCTCAAAGCACGACGGAGGGTGCCAAGTGCGGGCCCGGGAAAGTGCTGTTTTTCAGACCAGAATTCCAGACGGATGAAGATTCCTCCCATAGAAAAGGTGCCAGGACACAAAGCGATTGTTCCTTTTCTAGGGTTAATGGGGCCCCATCATTGACACCTGAGAACCCAAGGCTGCCACCTTTTCCCTGGGCGCACACCCCAAAGGTCCATGTCGCATGCGGGTTATTCAGCCCAGAATTCCAGACGGATGAATATTCCTTCCTGGGAAATCGTGCCAGGACAGAAAGAGATTGTTATTTTTCTAGGGTTAATGCGGACCCATCTTAGGCACCTGACAGCCCAAGGCTGCCACCTTTTTCCTGGGCTCAAAGCTCGACAGTGCGGTCGAGGTGCGGGTCTGGGAAAGTGCCGGTTTTCAGCCCAGAATTCCAGACAGACCAAGATTCCTCCCAGGGAAAAAGTGCCAGGAGAGAAAGTGATTGTTCCAATTCTAGGGTAAACGCGGCCCCCTCATTGGCACCTGACAGCCCAAGGCTGTCACCTTTTCCCTGGTCGCAAAGCCCGACTGTGAGTGGCATTTGCAGGTTTTTCAGCCCAGATTTTCAGACGGATGAACATTCCTGCCAGGGAAAATGTGCCAGGACAGAAAGCGATTCTTCCTTTTCTAGTGTTAATGCGGCCCCACTTTTGGCAACTGAGAGCCCAAGGCTGCCTCCTTTTCCCTGGGCTGAAAGCTTCACGGAGCATACAAGGTGCGGGTCAGGGAAAGTGCCGTTTATCAGCCCAGAATTGCAAGCGGTTTAAAATTCTACCCTGGGATAAAGTTCCAAGACAGAAAGCAATTGTTCCATTTCTAAGTTTAAGGGGCCCCATCGCTGGCACTTGTGAGCCAAAAGCTGCCACCTTTTCCCTGGCCTCAAAGCTCGACGGATTGTGCCAGGAGCGCTTTGGGCAAGCGTAATTTTTCAGTCCAGATTTCCAGAAGGATGAAGATTCCTCCCAGGGAAAAGGTGCCTGGACAGAAAGCATTTGTTCCTTTTCTAGGGTTAATGTAGCCCCATCTTTGGCAGCTGAGAGCCCAAGACTGCCACCTTTTCCCTGGCCTCAAAGATCGACGGTGCGTGCCACCTGCGGGTCAGGTAAAGTGCCTTTTTTCAGCCCAGAATTCCAGATGGACCAAGATTCCTCCCAGAGAAAAGGTGTTTAGACAGAAAGGGATTTTTACATTTCCTGGGGTAATGGGGTCCCATCATTGGCACCTGTGAGCCCAAGGATGCCACCTTTTCCCTGGCCTCAAAGCACGACGGAGGGTACCAGGTGCGGGTCAGGGAAAGTGCCGTTTATGAGCCCGGAATTCCAGGCAGACCATGATTCCTCCCAGGGAAAAGGTGCCAGGACAGAAAGCGATTGTGCCTTTCTTAGGGGTAATGGGGCCCCATCATTGGCAGCTGAGAGCCCAAGGGTGACACCTTTTCCCTGGGCTCAAACCTCAACAGAGTGTGCCAGGTGCTGGTCAGGGTACGTGCCTTTTTCCAGTCCAGATTTCCAGAATGACGAAGACTCCTCCCAGGGAAAATGTGCCAGTATAGAAAGCGATTGTTCCAGTTGTAGGGTAAATGCGGCCCCCTCATTGGCACGTCACAGCCCAAGGCTGTCACCTTTTCCCTGGGCTCAAAGCCCAACGGTGCGTGCCACATGCAGTTTTTTCAGCCCAGACTTCCAGACGGACGATGATTCCTCCCAGGGAAAAGGTGCCAGGACAGAAAGCGATTGCTCCTTTTCTAGGGTTAATGCGGCCCCATCTTTGGGATCTGAGAGCCCAAGGCTGCACCTTTTCCCTGGGCTCAAACCTCAATGGAGCGTGGCAAGTGCGAGTCAGGGAAATTGCGGTTTTTCAGCCCAGATTTCCAGACAGACGAAGATTCCTCCCTGGGAAAAGGTGCAAGGACAGAAAGCGATTTTTACATTTCTTGAGTTAATGGGGCCCCATCATTGACACCTTAGAGTCCAAGGCTGCCATCTTTTCCCATGGGTGCAAAGTCGGACGGTGCAAGCAACATGCTGTTTTTAAACCCAGAATTCCAGATGGACGATGATTCCTCCCTAAGAAAATCTGCTAGGACAGAAAGGGATTATTCCATATCTTGGGTTAATGGGGCCCCATCATTGGCAGCTGAGAGCACCTTTTCCCAAGGAGAAATCCTCGCTGGCCTGGAATTCTGGGATGAGAAACGGCACATTCCCGGACTTGCAAGTGGCACGCGCCGTCGACATTTGCGCCCAGGGAAAAGGTGGCAGCCTTGGGCTCTGAGGTGCCAAAGATGAGGTCCCATTACACCTAGAAAAGGCACAATGGCTTTCTGTCCTGACACCTTTTCCCAGAGAGGAATCGACTTCCGTCTGGAATTCTGGGCTGAAAAACGGCCCTTTCCCGGACCCGCACAGGGTATGCACCGTCGAGCTTTGCACCCAGGGAAAAGGTGGCAGCCTTGGGCTCACAGGTGCCAATGATGGGGCCCAATTAGCATTACAAAATACACAATGGCTTTGTCTCCTGGTACCTTTTCCCTGGGAGGAATCTTCATAGGTCTGGAATTCTGGGCTGAAAAATGGCACTTTCCTGGACCCGCAAGTGGAACGCACCATCGAGCTTTGAGTCCAGGGAAAAGGTGGCAGTCATGGGCTCTCAGCTGCCAATGATGGGGCCCCATTACCTTTACAAAAAGCACAATGGCTTTCTGTCCTGGCACCTTTTCCCTGGGAGGAGTCTTCATTGGTCTGGAATTCTGGGCTGTAAAATGCCACTTTCTGGGATCAACACGTGGCACGCACTGTCGTGCTTTGCGCCCAGGGAAAAGGAGGCAACCTCTGGCTCTCAGATGGCAATGACGGGCCCCCATTAACACTAGAAATGGAACAATCGCTTTCTGTCCTGGGAGCCCTTTCCCTGGGAGGAGTCGTCATCCGTCTGGAATCCTGGGCTGAACATAGCTCTTTCTCTGACCTGCACGTGGCAGGCACCATCTAGCTTTGCGCCCAGGGAAGAGGTGACAGCCTTGGGCTCTCAGGTGACAATGATGGGTCCCCGTTAACACTAGAAAAATAACAATCGCTTTCTGTCCTGGCACCTTTTCCCAGGGAGGAATCTTCATTGGTCTGGAATTCTGGGCTGAAAACGGCTCTTTCCCTTACCCGCATGAGGCACGCACCGTCGAGCTTTCTGCCCAGGGAAAAGGCAGCAGCCCTGGGCTCTCAGCTGCCAATTTTGGGGCCCCATTAACCCTAGAAAAAGCACAATCCCTTTCTGTCCTGGCACCTTTTCCCAGGGAGAAATCTTCGCTGGCCTGGAATTCTGGGATGAGAAACAGCACATTCCCGGACTTGCAAGTGGCACGCACCGTCGACATTTGCGCCCAGGGAAAAGGTGGCAGCCTTGGGCTCACAGGTGCCAAAGATGAGGTCCCATTACCCCTAGAAAAGGCACAATGGCTTTCTGTCCTGACACCTTTTCCCAGAGAGGAATTGACTTCCATCTGGAATTCTGGGCTGAAAAACGGCCCTTTCCCGGACCCGCACAGGGTATGCACCGTCGAGCTTTGCACCCAGGGAAAAGGTGGCAGCCTTGGGCTCTCAGGTGCCAATGATGGGGCCCAATTAGCATTACAAAATACACAATGGCTTTGTCTCCTGGTACCTTTTCCCAGGGAGGAATCTTCATAGGTCTGGAATTCTGGGCTGAAAAATGGCACTTTCCTGGACCCGCAAGTGGAACGCACCATCGAGCTTTGAGTCCAGGGAAAAGGTGGCAGTCATGGGCTCTCAGCTGCCAATGATGGGGCCCCATTACCTTTACAAAAAACACAATGGCTTTCTGTCCTGGCACCTTTTCCCTGGGAGGAGTCTTCATTGGTCTGGAATTCTGGGCTGTAAAATGCCACTTTCTGGGATCAACACGTGGCACGCACTGTCGTGCTTTGCGCCCAGGGAACAGGAGGCAACCTCTGGCTCTCAGATGCCAATGACGGGCCCCCATTAACACTAGAAATGGAACAATCGCTTTCGGTCCTGGGAGCCCTTTCCCTGGGAGGAGTCGTCATCCGTCTGGAATCCTGGGCTGAACAAAGCACTTTCTCTGACCTGCACGTGGCAGGCACCATCTAGCTTTGCGCCCAGGGAAGAGGTGACAGCCTTGGGCTCTCAGGTGACAATGATGGGTCCCCGTTAACACTAGAAAAATAACAATCGCTTTCTGTCCTGGCACCTTTTCCCAGGGAGGAATCTTCATTGGTCTGGAATTCTGGGCTGAAAACGGCTCTTTCCCTTACCCGCATGAGGCACGCACCGTCGAGCTTTCTGCCCAGGGAAAAGGCAGCAGCCCTGGGCTCTCAGCTGCCAATTTTGGGGCCCCATTAACCCTAGAAAAAGCACAATCCCTTTCTGTCCTGGCACCTTTTCCCTGGGAGAAATCTTCGCTGGCCTGGAATTCTGGGATGAGAAACAGCACATTCCCGGACTTGCAAGTGGCACGCACCGTCGACATTTGCGCCCAGGGAAAAGGTGGCAGCCTTGGGCTCACAGGTGCCAAAGATGAGGTCCCATTACCCCTAGAAAAGGCACAATGGCTTTCTGTCCTGACACCTTTTCCCAGAGAGGAATTGACTTCCATCTGGAATTCTGGGCTGAAAAACGGCCCTTTCCCGGACCCGCACAGGGTATGCACCGTCGAGCTTTGCACCCAGGGAAAAGGTGGCAGCCTTGGGCTCTCAGGTGCCAATGATGGGGCCCAATTAGCATTACAAAATACACAATGGCTTTGTCTCCTGGTACCTTTTCCCAAGGAAGGAATCTTCATAGGTCTGGAATTCTGGGCTGAAAAATGGCACTTTCCCGGACCTGCACATGGAACGCTCCGTCGAGCTTTGCGCCCAGGGAAAAGGTGGCAGCCTTGGGCTCTCAGGTGTCAATTTTGGAGCCCCATTAACCCTAGAAAAGGCACAATTGTTTTCTGTCCTGGCATCTTTTCCCTGGGAGAAATCTTCATCGGCCTCGAATTCTGGAATGAGAAACGGCAATTTCCCGGACCCTCACGTAGCACGCATGGTCGAGCTTTGCGCCCAGGGTATAGGAGGCAACCTTGGGCTCTCAGGTGCCAATGATGGGGCGCGATTAACCCTAGAAATGGAACAATCGCTTTCTGTCCTGGGAGCCTCTTCCCTGTGAGGAGTCTTCATCCGTCTGGAATTGAGGGCTGAAAAACGGCACTTTCCCGGACAAGAAAGTGGTACGCGCCATTGATGTTTGCGCCCACGGAAAAGGTGGCAGCCTTGTACTCTGAAGTGCCAATGATGGGGCACCATTGACCCTAGAAAAGGACAATTCGATTTCTGACCTGGCACCTTTTCCCTGGGAGGTGTCTTCGTCCGTCTGGAATTCTGGGCTTAAAAATGGCACTTCCCCGGACCCGCAAGTGGCACGCGCCGTCGACATTTGCGCCCAGGCAAAAGGTGGCAGCCTTGGGCTCTCAGGTGCCAATGATGGGGCCCCGTTAACACTAGAAAAATAACACTTGCTTTCTGTCCTGGCACCTTTTCCCAGGGAGGAATCTTCGTCCGTCTGCAAATCTGGGTTCAGAAATGGCACTGCCCCAAACCCGCACAAGGTACACACCGTCGAGCTTTGCGCCCAGGGAAAAGGGGGCAGCCTTGGGCTCTCAGCTGCCAATGATGGTGCCCCATTACCCCTAGAAAAGGCACAATGGCTTTCTGTCCTGGCACCTTTTCCCAGGGAGGAATCTTCATCGGTTTGGAATTCTGGAATGAGAATCGGCACTTTCCTGGACCCGCAAGTGGAACGCACCATCGAGCTTTGCATCCAGGGAAAAGGTGGCAGTCTTGGGCTCTCAGGTGCCAATGATGGGGCCCCCTTACCTTTACAAAAAGCACAATGGCTTTCTGTCCTGGCACCTTTTCCCAGGGAGGAGTCTTCATTGGTCTGGAATTCTGGGCTGTAAAATGGCACTTTCTGGGACCAGCACGTGGCACGCACCGTCGAGCTTTTCGCCCAGCGAAAAAGGTGTCAGCCCTGGGCTCTCAGCTGCCAATTTTGGGGCCCCATTAACCCTAGAAAAGGCACAATCGCTTTCTGTCCTGGCACATTTTCCCAAGGAAGAAATCTTCGCTGGCCTGGAATTCTGGGATGAGAAACAGCACATTCCCGGACTTGCAAGTGGCACGCACCGTCGACATTTGTGCCCAGGGAAAAGGTGGCAGCCTTGGGCTCTCAGGTGCCAAAGATGAGGTCCCATTACCCCTAGAAAAGGCACAACGGCTTTCTGTCCTGACACCTTTTCCCAGAGAGGAATTGACTTCCGTCTGGAATTCTGGGCTGAAAAACGGCCCTTTCCGGGACCCGCACAGGGTATGCACCGTCGAGCTTTGCACCCAGGGAAAAGGTGTCAGCCTTGGGCTCTCAGGTGCCAATGATGGGGCCCAATTAGCATTACAAAATACACAATGGCTTTGTCTCCTGGTACCTTTTCCCTCTGAGGAATCTTCATAGGTCTGGAATTCTGGGTTCAAAAATGGCACTTTCCCGGACCCGCACGTGGAATGCTCCGTCGAGCTTTGCGCTCAGGGAAAAGGTGGCAGCCTTCAGCTCTCAGGTGTCAATGATGGAGCCCCATTAACCCTAGAAAAGGAACAATCGCTTTCTGTCCTGACACCTTTTCCCAGGGAGGAATCTTCATCGGTCTGGAATTCTGGAATGAGAAACGGCAATTTCCCGGACCCTCACGTAGCACGCATGGTCGAGCTTTGCGCCCAGGGTATAGGAGGCTACCTTGGGCTCTCAGGTGCCAATGATGGGGCGCGATTAACCCTAGAAATGGAACAATCGCTTTCTGTCCTGGGAGCCTCTTCCCTGTGAGGAGTCTTCATCCGTCTGGAATTGAGGGCTGAAAAACGGCACTTTCCCGGACAAGAAAGTGGTACGCGCCGTTGATGTTTGCGCCCACGGAAAAGGTGGCAGCCTTGAACTCTCAGGTGCCAATGATGGGGCACCATTGACCCTAGAAAAGGACAATTCGATTTCTGACCTGGCACCTTTTCCCTGGGAGGTGTCTTCGTCCGTCTGGAATTCTGGGCTGAAAAATGGCACTTCCCCGGACCGGCAAGTGGCACGCGCCGTCGACATTTGCGCCCAGGCAAAAGGTGGCAGCCTTGGGCTCTCAGGTGCCAATGATGGGCCCCCGTTAACACTAGAAAAATAACACTTGCTTTCTGTCCTGGCACCTTTTCCCAGGGAGGAATCTTCGTCCGTCTGGAAATCTGGGTTCAGAAATGGCACTGCCCCAAACCCGCAGAAGGTACACACCGTCGAGCTTTGCGCCCAGGGAAAAGGGGGCAGCCTTCGGCTCTCAGGTGCCAATGATGGGGCCCCATTACCCCTACAAAAGGCACAATGGCTTTCCGTCCTGGCACCTTATCCCAGGGAGGAATCTTCATCGGTTTGGAATTCTGGTCTGAGAATCGGCACTTTCCTGGACCCGCAAGTGGAACGCACCATCGAGCTTTGCGTCCAGGGAAAAGGTGGCAGTCTTTGACTCTCAGGTGCCAATGATGGGGCCCCATTACCTTTACAAAAAACACAAAGGCTTTCTGTCCTGGCACCTTTTCCCAGGGAGGAATCTTCATTGGTCTGGAATTCTGGGCTGAAAACGGCTCTTTCCCTTACCCGCATGTGGCACGCACCGTCGAGCTTTGCGCCCAGGGAAAAGGAGGCAACCTCTGGCTCTCAGCTGCCAATTTTGGGGCCCCATTAACCCTAGGAAAGGCACAATCACTTTCTGTCCTGGCACCTTTTCCCTGGGAGAAATCTTCGCTGGCCTGGAATTCTGGGATGAGGAACGGCACATTCCCGGACTTGCAAGTGGCACGCGCCGTCGACATTTGCGCCCAGGGAAAAGGTGGCAGCCTTGGGCTCTCAGGTGCCAATGATGGAGCCCCATTAACCCTAGAAAAGGAACAATCGCTTTCTGTCCTGACACCTTTTCCCAGGGAGGAATCTTCATCGGTCTGGAATTCTGGAATGAGAAACGGCAATTTCCCGGACCCTCACGTAGCACGCATGGTCGAGCTTTGCGCCCAGGGTATAGGAGGCTACCTTGGGCTCTCAGGTGCCAATGATGGGGCCCGATTAACCCTAGAAATGGAACAATCGCTTTCTGTCCTGGGAGCCTCTTCCCTGTGAGGAGTCTTCATCCGTCTGGAATTGAGGGCTGAAAAACGGCACTTTCCCGGACAAGAAAGTGGTACGCGCCGTTGATGTTTGCGCCCACGGAAAAGGTGGCAGCCTTGAACTCTCAGGTGCCAATGATGGGGCACCATTGACCCTAGAAAAGGACAATTCGATTTCTGACCTGGCACCTTTTCCCTGGGAGGTGTCTTCGTCCGTCTGGAATTCTGGGCTGAAAAATGGCACTTCCCCGGACCGGCAAGTGGCACGCGCCGTCGACATTTGCGCCCAGGCAAAAGGTGGCAGCCTTGGGCTCTCAGGTGCCAATGATGGGCCCCCGTTAACACTAGAAAAATAACACTTGCTTTCTGTCCTGGCACCTTTTCCCAGGGAGGAATCTTCGTCCGTCTGGAAATCTGGGTTCAGAAATGGCACTGCCCCAAACCCGCAGAAGGTACACACCGTCGAGCTTTGCGCCCAGGGAAAAGGGGGCAGCCTTCGGCTCTCAGGTGCCAATGATGGGGCCCCATTACCCCTACAAAAGGCACAATGGCTTTCCGTCCTGGCACCTTTTCCCAGGGATGAATCTTCATCGGTTTGGAATTCTGATCTGAGAATCGGCACTTTCCTGGACCCGCAAGTGGAACGCACCGTCGAGCTTTGCGTCCAGGGAAAAGGTGGCAGTCTTTGACTCTCAGGTGCTAATGATGGGGCCCCATTACCTTTACAAAAAACACAAAGGCTTTCTGTCCTGGCACCTTTTCCCAGGGAGGAATCTTCATTGGTCTGGAATTCTGGGCTGAAAACGGCTCTTTCCCTTTCCCGCATGTGGCACGCACTGTCGTGCTTTGCGCCCAGGGAAAAGGAGGAAACCTCTGGCTCTCAGATGCCAATGACGGGCCCCCATTAACACTAGAAATGGAACAATCGCTTTCTGTCTTGGGAGCCCTTTCCCTGGGAGGAGTCGTCAGCCGTCTGGAATCCTGGGCTGAACATAGCTCTTTCTCTGAGCTGCACGTGGCAGGCACCATCTAGCTTTGCGCCCAGGGTAAAGGTGGCAGCCTTGGGCTCTCAGGTGCCAACAATGGGTCCCCGTTAACGCTAGATAAATAACAATCGCTTTCTGTCCTGGCACCTCTTCCCTGGGAGGAATTTTCGTCCGTCTGGAATTCTGGACTGAAAAACGGCACTTCCCCGACCTGCAAGTGGAGCGCACCGTCGAGCTTTGCGTCCAGGGAAAAGGTGGCAGTCTTGGGCTCTCAGGTGCCAGTGATGGGGCCCCATTACCTTTACAAAAAGCACAATGGCTTTCTGTCCTGGCACCTTTTCCCAGGGAGGAATCTTCATTGGTCTGGAATTCTGGGCTGAAAACGGACTTTCCCTTACCCGCATGTGGCACGCACCGTCGAGCTTTGCGCCCAGGGAAAAGGTGGCAGCCCTGGGCTCTCAGGTGCCAAAGATGAGGTCCCATTACCCCTAGAAAAGGCACAATGGCTTTCTGTCCTGACACCTTTTCCCAGGGAGGAATCTTCGTCTGTCTGGAAATCTGGGTTCAAAAATGGCACTGCCCCAAACCCGCACAAGGTACACACCGTCGAGCTTTGCGCCCAGGGAAAAGGGGGCAGCCTTGGGCTCTCAGGTGCCAATGATGGTGCCCCATTACCCCTACAAAAGGCACAATGGCTTTCTGTCCTGGCACCTTTTCCCAGGGAGGAATCTTCATCGGTTTGGAATTCTGGAATGAGAATCGGCACTTTCCTGGACCTGCAAGTGTAACGCACCATCGAGATTTGCGTCCAGGGAAAAGGTGGCAGTCTTGGGCTCTCAGGTGCCAATGATGGGGCCCCATTACCTTTACAAAAAACACAATGGCTTTCTGTCCTGGCCCCTTTTCCCTGGGAGGAGTCTTCATTGGTCTGGAATCCTGGGCTGAACAAAGCACTTTCTCTGACCTGCACGTGGCACGCAATGTCGTGCTTTGCGCCCAGGGTAAAGGTGACAGCCTTGGGCTCTCAGGTGCCAACGATGGGGCCCCAGTTCCCCTAGAAAAAGAACAATCGCTTTCTGTCCTGGCACCTTTTCCCAGGGAGGAATCTTCATTGGTCTGGAATTCTGGGCTGAAAACGGACTTTCCCTTACCCGCATGTGGCACGCACCGTCGAGCTTTGCGCCCAGGGAAAAGGTGGCAGCCCTGGGCTCTCAGGTGCCAATTTTGGGGCCCCATTAACCCTAGAAAAGGCACAATCGCTTTCTGTCCTGGCACCTTTTTCCTGGGAGAAATCTTCGCTGGCCTGGAATTCTGGGATGAGAAACGGCACATTCCCGGACTTGCAACTGGCACGCGCCGTCGACATTTGCGCCCAGGGAAAAGGTGGCAGCCTTGGGCTCTCAGGTGCCAAAGATGAGGTCCCATTACCCCTAGAAAAGGCACAATGGCTTTCTGTCCTGACACCTTTTCCCAGAGAGGAATCGACTTCCGTCTGGAATTCTGGGCTGAAAAACGGCCCTTTCCCGGACCCGCACAGGGTATGCACCGTCGAGCTTTGCACCCAGGGAAAAGGTGGCAGCCTTGGGCTCTCAGGTGCCAATGATGGGGCCCAATTAGCATTACAAAATACACAATGGCTTTGTCTCCTGGTACCTTTTCCCTCTGAGGAATCTTCATAGGTCTGGAATTCTGGGCTGAAAAATGGCACTTTCCCGGACCCGCACGTGGAACGCTCCTTCGAGCTTTGCGCCTAGGGAAAAGGTGGCAGCCTTGGGCTGTCAGGTGTCAATTTTGGGGTCCCATTAACCCTAGAAAAGGCACAATTGCTTTCTGCCCTGGCACCTTTTCCCTGGGAGAAATCTTCATCGGCCTCGAATTCTGGGATGAGAAACAGTACATTCCTGGACCCGCAAGTGGCACGCACCGTTGAGCTTTGTGCTCAGGGAAAAGGTTGCAGCCTTGGGCTCTCAGGTGTCAATGATGGAGCCCCATTAACCCTAGAAAAGGAACAATCGCTTTCTGTCCTGACACCTTTTCCCAGGGAGGAATCTTCATCGGTCTGGAATTCTGGAATGAGAAACGGCAATTTCCCGGACCCTCACGTAGCACGCATGGTCGAGCTTTGCGCCCAGGGTATAGGAGGCAACCTTGGGCTCTCAGGTGCCAATGATGGGGCCCGATTAACCCTAGAAATGGAACAATCACTTTCTGTCCTGGGAGCCTCTTCCCTGTGAGGCGTCTTCATCCGTCTGGAATTGAGGGCTGAAAAACGGCACTTTCCCGGACAAGAAAGTGGTACGCGCCGTTGATGTTTGCACCCACGGAAAAGGTTGCAGCCTTGGGCTCTCAGGTGTCAATGATGGAGCCCCATTAACCCTAGAAAAGGAACAATCGCTTTCTGTCCTGACACCTTTTCCCAGGGAGGAATCTTCGTCCGTCTGGAAATCTGGGTTCCAAATTGGCACTGCCCCAAACCCGCACAAGGTACACACCGTCGAGCTTTGCGCCCAGGGAAAAGGGGGCAGCCTTGGGCTCTCAGCTGCCAATGATGGTGCCCCATTACCCCTACAAAAGGCAGAATGGCTTTCTGTCCTGGCACCTTTTCCCAGGGAGGAATCTTCATCGGTTTGGAATTCTGGTCTGAGAATCGGCACTTTCCTGGACCCGCAAGTGGAACGCACCATCGAGCTTTGCGTCCAGGGAAAAGGTGGCAGCCTTGGGATCTCAGGTGCCAATGATGGTGCCCCATTACCCCTACAAAAGGCACAATGGCTTTCTGTCCTGGCACCTTTTCCCTGGGAGGAATCTTCATCAGTTTGGAATTCTGGTCTGAGAATCGGCACTTTCCTAGGCCCGCAAGTGGAACGCACCATCGAGCTTTGCGTCGAGGGAAAAGGTGGCAGTCTTGGGCTCTCAGGTGCCAATGATGGGGTCCCATTACCTTTACCAAAAGCACAATGGCTTTCTGTCCTGGGAGCCTTTTCCCTTGGAGGAGTCGTCATCCGTCTGGAATCCTGGGCTGAACAAAGCACTTTCTCTGACCTGCACGTGGCAGGCACCATCTAGCTTTGCGCCCAGGGAAAAGGTGGCAGTCTTGGGCTCTCAGGTGCGAATGACGGGGCCCCATTACCTTTACAAAAAACACAATGGCTTTCTGTCCTGGCACCTTTTCCCAGGGAGGAGTCTTCATTGGTCTGGAATTCTGGGCTGTAAAATGGCACTTTCTGGGATCAGCACGTGGCACGCACTGTCGTGCTTTGCGCCCAGGGAAAAAGAGGCAACCTCTGGCTCTCAGATGCCAATGACGGGCCCCCATTAACACTAGAAATGGAACAATCGCTTTCTGTCTTGGGAGCCCTTTCCCTGGGAGGAGTCTTCATCTGTCTGGAATTCAGGGCTGAAAAACGGCACTTTCCCGGACAAGAAAGTGGTACGTGCCGTTGATGTTTGCGCCCACGGAAAAGGTGGCAGCCTTGAACTCTGAAATGCCAATGATGGGGCACCATTGACCCTAGAAAAGGACAATTCGATTTCTGACCTGGCACCTTGTCCCTGGGAGGTGTCTTCGTCCGTCTGGAATTCTGGGCTGAAAAATGGCACTTCCTTGGACCCGCAAGTGGCACGCGCCGTTGACATTTGCGCCCAGGCAAAAGGTGGCAGCCTTGGGCTCTCAGGTGCCAATGATGGGGCCCCGTTAACACTAGAAAAATAACACTTGCTTTCTGTCCTGGCACCTTTTCCCAGGGAGGAGTCTTCATCCGTCTGGAAATCTGGGTTCAAAAATGGCACTGGCCCAAACCCGCACAAGGTACATACCGTCGAGCTTTGCACCCAGGGAAAAGGGGGCAGCCTTGGGCTCTCAGGTGCCAATGATGGGGCCCAATTAGCATTACAAAATACACAATGGCTTTCTGTCCTGGCACCTTTTCCCAGGGAGGAATCTTCATCAGTTTGGAATTCTGGTCTGAGAATCGGCACTTTCCTGGACCCGCAAGTGGAACGCACCATCGAGCTTTGCGTCCAGGGAAAAGGTGGCAGTCTTGGGCTCTCAGGTGCCAATGATGGGGCCCCATTACCTTTACAAAAAGCAAATGGCTTTCTGTCCTGGGAGCCTTTTCCCTGGGAGGAGTCTTCATTGGTCTGGAATCCTGGGCTGAACAAAGCACTTTCTCTGACCTGCACGTGGCACGCACTGTCGTGCTTTGCGCCCAGGGTAAAGGTGGCAGCCTTGGGCTCTCAGGTGCCAACGATGGGTCCCCGTTAACAATAGATAAATAATAATCGCTTTCTGTCCTGGCACCTTTTCCCTGGGAGGTATTTTCGTCCGTCTGGAATTCTGGGCTGAAAAACGGCACTTCCCCGGACCTGCAAGTGGAACGCACTGTCGAGCTTTGTGCCCAGGCAAAAGGTGGCAGCCTTGGGCTCTCAGGTGCCAATGATGGGGCCCCATTACCCCTAGAAAAAGAACAATCGCTTTCTGTCCTGGCACCTTTTCCCTGGGAGGAATCTTCATTGGTCTGGAATTCTGGGGTGAAAACGGCTCTTTCCCTTACCCGCATGTGGCACGCACCGTCGAGCTTTGCGCCCAGGGAAAAGGTGGCAGCCCTGGGCTCTCAGCTGCCAATTTTGGGGCCCCATTAACCCTAGAAAAGGCACAATTGCTTTCTGTTGTGGCACTTTTTCCCAGGGAGAAATCTTCGCTGGCCTGCAATTCTGGGATGAGAAACGTCACATTCCCGGACTTGCAAGTGGCACGCGCCGTCGACATTTGCGCCCAGGGAAAAGGTGGCAGCCTTGGGCTCTCAGGTGCCAAAGATGGGGCCCCATTACTCCTAGAAAAGGCACAATGGCTTTCTGGCCTGACAAATTTTCCCAGAGAGGAATCGACTTTCGTCTGGAATTCTGGGCTGAAAAACGGCCGTTTCCCGGACCCGCAAAGGGTATGCACCGTCGAGCTTTGCACCTAGGGAAAAGGTGGCAGCCTTGCGCTCTCAGGTGCCAATGATGGGGCCCAATTAGCATTACAAAATACACAATGGCTTTGTCTCCTGGTACCTTTTCCCTCTGAGGAATCTTCATAGGTCTGGAATTCTGGGCTGAAAAATGGCACTTTCCCGGACCCACACGTGGAACGCCCCGTCGAGTTTTGCGCCCAGGCAAAAGGTGGCAGCCTTGGGCTCTCACGTGTCAATTTTGGGGCCCCATTAACCCTAGAAAAGGCACAATTGCTTTCTGCCCTGGCACCTTTTCCCTGGGAGAAATCTTCATCGGCCTCGAATTCTGGGATGAGAAACAGCACATTCCTGGACCCGCAAGTGGCACGCACCGTCCAGCTTTGCGCTCAGGGAAAAGGTTGCATCCTTGGGCTCTCAGGTGTCAATGATGGAGCCCCATTAACCCTAGAAAAGGAACAATCGCTTTCTGTCCTGACACCTTTTCCCAGGGAGGAATCTTCATCGGTCTGGAATTCTGGAATGAGAAACGGCAATTTCCCGGACCCTCACGTAGCACGCATGGTCGAGCTTTGCGCCCAGGGTATAGGAGGCAACCTTGGGCTCTCAGGTGCCAATGATGGGGCCCGATTAACCCTAGAAATGGAACAATCGCTTTCTGTCCTGGGAGCCTCTTCCCTGTGAGGAGTCTTCATCCGTCTGGAATTGAGGGCTGAAAAACGGCACTTTCCCGGACAAGAAAGTGGTACGCGCCGTTGATGTTTGCGCCCATGGAAAAGGTGGCAGCCTTGAACTCTCAGGTGCCAATGATGGGGCACCATTGACCCTAGAAAAGGACAATTCGATTTCTGACCTGGCACCTTTTCCCTGGGAGGTGTCTTCGTCCGTCTGGAATTCTGGGCTGAAAAATGGCACTTCCCCGGACCCGCAAGTGGCACGCGCCGTCGACATTTGCGCCCAGGCAAAAGGTGGCAGCCTTGGGCTCTCAGGTGCCAATGATGGGGCCCCGTTAACACTAGAAAAATAACACTTGCTTTCTGTCCTGGCACCTTTTCCCAGGGAGGAATCTTCGTCCGTCTGCAAATCTGGCTTCAAAAATGGCACTGCCCCAAACCCGCACAAGGTACACACCGTCGAGCTTTGCGCCCAGGGAAAAGGGGGCACCCTTGGGCTCTCAGCTGCCAATGATGGTGCCCCATTACCCCTACAAAAGGCACAATGGCTTTCTGTCCTGGCACCTTTTCCCAGGGAGGAATCTTCATCGGTTTGGAATTCTGGTCTGAGAATCGGCACTTTCCTGGACCCGCAAGTGGAACGCACCATCGAGCTTTGCACCCAGGGAAAAGGTGGCAGCCTTGGGCTCTCAGGTGCCAATGATGGGGCCCAATTAGCATTACAAAATACACAATGGCTTTGTCTCCTGGTACCTTTTCCCAGGGAGGAATCTTCATAGGTCTGGAATTCTGGCCTGAAAAGTGGCACTTTCCTGGACCTGCACGTGGAACGCTCCGTCGAGCTTTGCGCCTAGGGAAAAGGTGGCAGCCTTGGGCTCTCAGGTGTCAATTTTGGAGCCCCATTAACCCTAGAAAAGGCACAATTGCTTTCTGTCCAGGCACCTTTTCCCTGGGAGAAATCTTCATCGGCCTCGAATTCTGGGATGAGAAACAGCACATTCCTGGACCCGCAAGTAGCACGCACCGTCGAGCTTTGCGCTCAGGGAAAAGGTTGCAGCCTTGGGCTCTCAGGTGTCAATGATGGAGCCCCATTAACCCTAGAAAAGGAACAATCGCTTTCTGTCCTGACACCTTTTCCCAGGGAGGAATCTTCATCGGTCTGGAATTCTGGAATGAGAAACGGCAATTTCCCGGACCCTCACGTAGCACGCATGGTCGAGCTTTGCGCCCAGGGTATAGGAGGCAACCTTGGGCTCTCAGGTGCCAATGATGGAGCCCGATTAACCCTAGAAATGGAACAATCGCTTTCTGTCCTGGGAGCCTCTTCCCTGTGAGGTGTCTTCATCCGTCTTGAATTCAGGGCTGAAAAACGGCACTTTCCCGGACAAGAAAATGGTACGTCCCATTGATGATTGTGCCCACGGAAAAGGTGGCAGCCTTGAACTCTGAGGTGCCAATGATGGGGCACCATTGACCCTAGAAAAGGACAATTCGATTTCTGACCTGGCACCTTGTCCCTGGGAGGTGTCTTCGTCCGTCTGGAATTCTGGGCTGAAAAATGGCACTTCCCCGGACCCGCAAGTGGCACGCGCCGTCGACATTTGCGCCCAGGCAAAAGGTGGCAGCCTTGGGCTCTCAGGTCCCAATGATGGGACCACGTTAACGCTAGATAAATAACACTTGCTTTCTGTCCTGGCACCTTTTCCCAGGGAGGAATCTTCGTCCGTCTGGAAATCTGGGTTCAAAAATGGCACTGCCCCAAACCCGCACAAGGTACACACCGTCGAGCTTTGCGCCCAGGGAAAAGGGGGCAGCCTTGGGCTCTCAGGTGCCAATGATGGTGCCCCATTACCCCTACAAAAGGCAGAATGGCTTTCTGTCCTGGCACCTTTTCCCAGGGAGGAATCTTCATCGGTTTGGAATTCTGGTCTGAGAATCGGCACTTTCCTGGACCCGCAAGTGGAACGCACCATCGAGCTTTGCGTCCAGGGAAAAGGTGGCAGTCTTGGGCTCTCAGGTGCCAATGATGGGGCCCCATTACCTTTACAAAAAGCACAATGGCTTTCTGTCCTGGCACATTTTCCCTGGGAGGAGTCTTCATTGGTCTGGAATCCTGGGCTGAACAAAGCACTTCTCTGACCTGCACGTGGCAGGCACCATCTAGCTTTGCGCCCAGGGTAAAGGTGACAGCCTTGGGCTCACAGGTGCCAACAATGGGTCCCCGTTAACACTAGATAAATAACAATCGCTTTCTGTCCTGGCACCTCTTCCCTGGGAGGAATTTTCGTCCGTCTGGAATTCTGGGCTGAATAACGGCACTTCCCCCGACCTGCAAGTGGAACGCACCGTCGAGATTTGTGCCCAGGCAAAAGGTGGCAGCCTTGGGCTCTCAGGTGCCAATGATGGGGCCCCATTACCCCTAGAAAAAGAACAATGGCTTTCTGTCCTGGCACCTTTTCCCAGGGAGGAATCTTCATTGGTCTGGAATTCTGGGCTGAAAACGGCTCTTTCCCTTACCCGCATGTGGCACGCACCGTCGAGCTTTGCGCCCAGGGAAAAGGTGGCAGCCCTGGGCTCTCAGCTGCCAATTTTGGGGCCCCATTAACCCTAGAAAAGGCACAATCGCTTTCTGTCCTGGCATCTTTTCCCTGGGAGAAATCTTTGCTGGCCTGGAATTCTGGGATGAGGAACGGCACATCCCCGGACTTGCAAGTGGCACGTGCCGTCGACATTTGCGCCCAGGGAAAAAGTGGCAGCCTTGGGCTCTCAGGTGCCAAAGATGAGGTCCCATTACCCCTAGAAAAGGCACAATGGCTTTCTGTCCTGACACCTTTTCCCAGAGAGGAATCGACTTCCGTCTGGAATTCTGGGCTGAAAAATGGCCCTTTCCCGGACCCGCACAGGGTATGCACCGTCGAGCTTTGCACCCAGGGAAAAGGTGTCAGCCTTGGGCTCTCAGGTGCCAATGATGGGGCCCAATTAGCATTACAAAATACACAATGGCTTTGTCTCCTGGTACCTTTTCCCAGGGAGGAATCTTCATAGGTCTGGAATTCTGGGCTGAAAAATGGCACTTCCCCGGACCCGCAAGTGGCACGCGCCATCGACATTTGCGCCCAGGCAAAAGGTGGCAGCCTTGGGCTCTCAGGTGCCAATGATGGGGCCCCATTACCTTTACAAAAAGCACAATGGCTTTCTGTCCTGGCACCTTTTCCCTGGGAGGAATCTTCATTGGTCTGGAATTCTGGGCTGTAAAATGGCACTTTCTGGGACCAGGACGTGGCACGCACTGTCGTGTTTTGCGCCCAGGGAAAAGGAGGCAACCTCTGGCTCTCAGATGGCAATGACGGGCCCCCATTAACACTAGAAATGGAACAATCGCTTTCTGTCCTGGGAGCCCTTTCCCTGGGAGGAGTCGTCATCCGTCTGGAATCCTGGGCTGAACAAAGCACTTTCTCTGAGATGCACGTGGCAGGCACCATCTAGCTTTGCGCCCAGGCAAAAGGTGGCAGCCTTGGGCTCTCAGGTGCCAATGATCGGGCCCCGTTAACAGTAGAAAAATAACACTTGCTTTCTGTCCTGGCACCTTTTCCCAGGGAGGAATCTTCGTCCGTCTGGAAATCTGGGTTCAAAAATGGCACTTCCCCAAACCCGCACAAGATACACACCGTCGAGCTTTGCGCCCAGGGAAAAGGAGGCAGCCTTGGGCTCTCAGGTGCCAATGATGGGGGCAACTAGCATTACAAAATACACAATGGCTTTCTGTCCTGGCACCTTTTCCCAGGGAGGAATCTTCATCGGTTTGGAATTCTGGTCTGAGAATCGGCACTTTCCTGGACCCGCAAGTGGAACGCACCATCGAGCTTTGCGTCCAGGGAAAAGGTGGCAGTCTTGGGCTCTCAGGTGCCAATGATGGGGCCCCATTACCTTTACAAAAAGCACAATGGCTTTCTGTCCTGGGAGCCTTTTCCCTGGGAGGAGTCTTCATTGGTCTGGAATCCTGGGCTGAACAAAGCACTTTCTCTGACCTGCACGTGGCAGGCACCATCTAGCTTTGCGCCCAGGGAAAAGGTGGCAGCCTTGGGCTCTCAGGTGCCAACGATGGGTCCCCGTTAACACTAGATAAATAACAATCGCTTTCTGTCCTGGCACCTCTTCCCTGGGAGGAATTTTCGTCCGTCTGGAATTCTGGGCTGAAAAACGACACTTCCCCCGACCTGCAAGTGGAACGCACCATCGAGATTTGTGCCCAGGTAAAAGGTGGCAGCCTTGGGCTCTCAGGTGCCAATGATGGGGCCCCATTACCCCTAGAAAAAGAACAATCGCTTTCTGTCCTGGCACATTTTCCCAGGGAGGAATCTTCATTGGTCTGGAATTCTGGGGTGAAAACGGCTCTTTCCCTTACCCACATGTGGCACGCACCGTCGAGCTTTGCGCCCAGGGAAAAGGTGGCAGCCCTGGGCTCTCAGCTGCCAATTTTGGGGCCCCATTAACCCTAGAAAACGCACAAGCGCTTTCTGTCCTGGCACCTTTTCCCAGGGAGAAATCTTCGCTGGCCTGGAATTCTGGGATGAGAAACGGCACATTCCCGGACTTGCAAGTGGCACGCGCCGTCGACATTTGTGCCCAGGGAAAAGGTGGCAGCCTTGGGCTCTCAGGTGCCAAAGATAAGGTCCCATTACCCCTAGAAAAGGCACAATGGCTTTCTGTCCTGACACCTTTTCCCAGAGAGGAATCGACTTCCGTCTGGAATTCTGGGCTTCAAAACGGCCCTTTCCCGGACCCGCACAGGGTATGCACCATCGAGCTTTGCACCCAGGGAAAAGGTGGCAGCCTTGGGCTCTCAGGTGCCAATGATGGGGCCCAATTAGCATTACAAAATACACAATGGCTTTGTCTCCTGGTACCTTTTCCCAGGGAGGAATCTTCATAGGTCTGGAATTCTGGCCTGAAAAGTGGCACTTTCCCGGACCTGCACGTGGAACGCTCCGTCGAGCTTTGCGCCCAGGGAAAAGGTGGCGGCCTTGGGCTCTCAGGTGTCAATTTTGGAGCCCCATTAACCCTAGAAAAGGCACAATTGCTTTCTGTCCAGGCACCTTTTCCCTGGGAGAAATCTTCATCGGCCTCGAATTCTGGGATGAGAAACAGCACATTCCTGGACCCGCAAGTGGCACGCACCGTCCAGCTTTGCGCTCAGGGAAAAGGTTGCATCCTTGGGCTCTCAGGTGTCAATGATGGAGCCCCATTAACCCTAGAAAAGGAACAATCGCTTTCTGTCCTGACACCTTTTCCCAGGGAGGAATCTTCATCGGTCTGGAATTCTGGAATGAGAAACGGCAATTTCCCGGACCCTCACGTAGCACGCATGGTCGAGCTTTGCGCCCAGGGTATAGGAGGCAACCTTGGGCTCTCAGGTGCCAATGATGGAGCCCGATTAACCCTAGAAATGGAACAATCGCTTTCTGTCCTGGGAGCCTCTTCCCTGTGAGGTGTCTTCATCCGTCTTGAATTCAGGGCTGAAAAACGGCACTTTCCCGGACAAGAAAATGGTACGTCCCATTGATGATTGTGCCCACGGAAAAGGTGGCAGCCTTGAACTCTGAGGTGCCAATGATGGGGCACCATTGACCCTAGAAAAGGACAATTCGATTTCTGACCTGGCACCTTGTCCCTGGGAGGTGTCTTCGTCCGTCTGGAATTCTGGGCTGAAAAATGGCACTTCCCCGGACCCGCAAGTGGCACGCGCCGTCGACATTTGCGCCCAGGCAAAAGGTGGCAGCCTTGGGCTCTCAGGTGACAATGATGGGGCCACGTTAACGCTAGATAAATAACACTTGCTTTCTGTCCTGGCACCTTTTCCCAGGGAGGAATCTTCGTCCGTCTGGAAATCTGGGTTCAAAAATGGCACTGCCCCAAACCCGCACAAGGTACACACCGTCGAGCTTTGCGCCCAGGGAAAAGGGGGCAGCCTTGGGCTCTCAGCTGCCAATGATGGTGCCCCATTACCCCTACAAAAGGCAGAATGGCTTTCTGTCCTGGCACCTTTTCCCAGGGAGGAATCTTCATCGGTTTGGAATTCTGGTCTGAGAATCGGCACTTTCCTGGACCCGCAAGTGGAACGCACCATCGAGCTTTGCATCCAGGGAAAAGGTGGCAGTCTTGGGCTCTCAGGTGCCAATGATGGGGCCCCATTACCTTTACAAAAAGCACAATGGCTTTCTGTCCTGGCACATTTTCCCTGGGAGGAGTCTTCATTGGTTTGGAATCCTGGGCTGAACAAAGCACTTCTCTGACCTGCACGTGGCAGGCACCATCTAGCTTTGCGCCCAGGGTAAAGGTGACAGCCTTGGGCTCACAGGTGCTAACAATGGGTCCCCGTTAACACTAGATAAATAACAATCGCTTTCTGTCCTGGCACCTCTTCCCTGGGAGGAATTTTCGTCCGTCTGGAATTCTGGGCTGAATAACGGCACTTCCCCCGACCTGCAAGTGGAACGCACCGTCGAGATTTGTGCCCAGGCAAAAGGTGGCAGCCTTGGGCTCTCAGGTGCCAATGATGGGGCCCCATTACCCCTAGAAAAAGAACAATCGCTTTCTGTCCTGGCACCTTTTCCCAGGGAGGAATCTTCATTGGTCTGGAATTCTGGGCTGAAAACGGCTCTTTCCCTTACCCGCATGTGGCACGCACCGTCGAGCTTTGCGCCCAGGGAAAAGGTGGCAGCCCTGGGCTCTCAGCTGCCAATTTTGGGGCCCCATTAACCCTAGAAAAGGCACAAGCGCTTTCTGTCCTGGCACCTTTTCCCAGGGAGAAATCTTTGCTGGCCTGGAATTCTGGGATGAGAAACGGCACATCCCCGGACTTGCAAGTGGCACGTGCCGTCGACATTTGCGCCCAGGGAAAAAGTGGCAGCCTTGGGCTCTCAGGTGCCAAAGATGAGGTCCCATTACCCCTAGAAAAGGCACAATGGTTTTTTGTCCTGACACCTTTTCCCAGAGAGGAATCGACTTCCGTCTGGAATTCTGGGCTGAAAAATGGCCCTTTCCCAGACCCGCACAGGGTATGCACCGTCGAGCTTTGCACCCAGGGAAAAGGTGTCAGCCTTGGGCTCTCAGGTGCCAATGATGGGGCCCAATTAGCATTACAAAATACACAATGGCTTTGTCTCCTGGTACCTTTTCCCAGGGAGGAATCTTCATAGGTCTGGAATTCTGGGCTGAAAAATGGCACTTCCCCGGACCCGCAAGTGGCACGCGCCATCGACATTTGCGCCCAGGCAAAAGGTGGCAGCCTTGGGCTCTCAGGTGCCAATGATGGGGCCCCATTACCTTTACAAAAAGCACAATGGCTTTCTGTCCTGGCACCTTTTCCCTGGGAGGAATCTTCATTGGTCTGGAATTCTGGGCTGTAAAATGGCACTTTCTGGGACCAGCACGTGGCACGCACTGTCGTGCTTTGCGCCCAGGGAAAAGGAGGCAACCTCTGGCTCTCAGATGCCAATGACGGGCCCCCATTAACACTAGAAATGGAACAATCGCTTTCTGTCCTGGGAGCCCTTTCCCTGGGAGGAGTCGTCATCCGTCTGGAATCCTGGGCTGAACAAAGCACTTTCTCTGAGATGCACGTGGCAGGCACCATCTAGCTTTGCGCCCAGGCAAAAGGTGGCAGCCTTGGGCTCTCAGGTGCCAATGATCGGGCCCCGTTTACAGTAGAAAAATAACACTTGCTTTCTGTCCTGACACCTTTTCCCAGGGAGGAATCTTCGTCCGTCTGGAAATCTGGGTTCAAAAATGGCACTTCCCCAAACCTGCACAAGATACACACCGTCGAGCTTTGCGCCCAGGGAAAAGGAGGCAGCCTTGGGCTCTCAGGTGCCAATGATGGGGCCCAATTAGCATTACAAAATACACAATGGCTTTCTGTCCTGGCACCTTTTCCCAGGGAGGAATCTTCATCGGTTTGGAATTCTGGTCTGAGAATCGGCACTTTCCTGGACCCGCAAGTGGAACGCACCATCGAGCTTTGCGTCCAGGGAAAAGGTGGCAGTCTTGGGCTCTCAGGTGCCAATGATGGGGCCCCATTACCTTTACAAAAAGCAAATGGCTTTCTGTCCTGGGAGCCTTTTCCCTGGGAGGAGTCTTCATTGGTCTGGAATCCTGGGCTGAACAAAGCACTTTCTCTGACCTGCACGTGGCAGGCACCATCTAGCTTTGCGCCCAGGGAAAAGGTGGCAGCCTTGGGCTCTCAGGTGCCAACGATGGGTCCCCGTTAACACTAGATAAATAACAATCGCTTTCTGTCCTGGCACCTCTTCCCTGGGAGGAATTTTCGTCCGTCTGGAATTCTGGGCTGAAAAACGACACTTCCCCCGGACCTGCAAGTGGAACGCACCATCGAGATTTGTGCCCAGGTAAAAGGTGGCAGCCTTGGGCTCTCAGGTGCCAATGATGGGGCCCCATTACCCCTAGAAAAAGAACAATCGCTTTCTGTCCTGGCACATTTTCCCAGGGAGGAATCTTCATTGGTCTGGAATTCTGGGCTGAAAACGGCTCTTTCCCTTACCCGCATGTGGCACGCACCGTCGAGCTTTGCGCCCAGGGAAAAGGTGGCAGCCCTGGGCTCTCAGCTGCCAATTTTGGGGCCCCATTAACCCTAGAAAAGTCACAATCGCTTTCTGTCCTGGCACCTTTTCCCTGGGAGAAATCTTCGCTGGCCTGGAATTCTGGGATGAGAAACGGCACATTCCCGGACTTGCAAGTGGCACGCGCTGTCGACATTTGTGCCCAGGGAAAAGGTGGCAGCCTTGGGCTCTCAGGTGCCAAAGATGAAGTCCTATTACCCCTAGAAAAGGCACAATGGCTTTCTGTCCTGACACCTTTTCCCAGAGAGGAATCGACTTCCGTCTGGAATTCTGGGCTGAAAAACGGCCCTTTCCCGGACCCGCACAGGGTATGCACCATCGAGCTTTGCACCCAGGGAAAAGGTGGCAGCCTTGGGCTCTCAGGTGCCAGTGATGGGGCACCATTGACCCTAGAAAAGGACAATTCGATTTCTGACCTGGCACTTTTCCTCGGGAGGTGTCTTCGTCCGTCTGGAATTCTGGGCTGAAAAATGGCACTTCCCCAGACCCGCAAGTGGCACGCGCCGTCGACATTTGCGCCCAGGCAAAAGGTGGCAGCCTTGGGCTCTCAGGTGCCAATGATGGGACCACGTTAACGCTAGATAAATAACACTTGCTTTCCGTCCTGGCACCTTTTCCCAGGGAGGAATCTTCGTCCGTCTGGAAATCTGGGTTCAAAAATGGCACTGCCCCAAACCCGCAGAAGGTACACACCGTCGAGCTTTGCGCCCAGGGAAAAGGGGTCAGCCTTGGGCTCTCAGCTGCCAATGATGGTGCCGCATTACCCCTACAAAAGGCACAATGGCTTTCTGTCCTGGCACCTTTTCCCAGGGAGGAATCTTCATCGGTTTGGAATTCTGGAATGAGAATCGGCACTTTCCTGGACCCGCAAGTGGAACGCACCATCGAGCTTTGCATCCAGGGAAAAGGTGGCAGTCTTGGGCTCTCAGGTGCCAACGATGGGGCCCCATTACCTTTACAAAAAACACAATGGCTTTCTGTCCTGGCACTTTTTCCCTGGGAGGAGTCTTCATTGGTCTGGAATTCTGGGCTGTAAAATGGCACTTTCTGGGATCAGCACGTGGCACGCACTGTCGTGCTTTGCGCCCAGGGAAAGGGAGGCAACCTCTGGCTCTCAGATGCCAATGACGGGCCCCCATTAACACTAGAAATGGAACAATCGCTTTCTGTCTTGGGAGCCCTTTCCCTGGGAGGAGTCGTCAGCTGTCTGGAATCCTGGGCTTAACAAAGCACTTTCTCTGACCTGCAAGTGGCACGCACCATCTAGCTTTGCACCCAGGGAAAAGGTGGAAGCCTTGGGCTCTCAGGTGGCAACGATGGGTCCCCGTTAACACTAGAGAAATAACACTTGCTTTCTGTCCTGGCACCTTTTTCCTGGGAGGAATTTTCGTCCGTCTGGAATTCTGGGCTGAAAAACGGCACTTCCCCCGACCTGCAAGTGGAACGCACCGTCGAGCTTTGTGCCCAGGGAAAAGGTGGCAGCCTTGGACTCTCAGGTGCCAATGATGGGGCCCCATTACCCCTACAAATGGAACAATCGCTTTCTGTCCTGGCACGTTTTCCCAGGGAGGAATCTTCATTGGTCTGGAATTCTGGAATGAGAAACGGCAATTTCCCGGACCCTCACGTAGCACGCATGGTCGAGCTTTGCGCCCAGGGTATAGGAGGCAACCTTGGGCTCTCAGGTGCCAATGATGGGGCCCGATTAACCCTAGAAATGGAACAATCGCTTTCTGTCCTGGGAGCCTCTTCCCTGTGAGGAGTCTTCATCCGTCTGGAATTGAGGGCTGAAAAACGGCACTTTCCCGGACAAGAAAGTGGTACGCGCCGTTGATGTTTGCGCCCACGGAAAAGGTGGCAGCCTTGAACTCTGAGGTGCCAATGATGGGGCACCATTGACCCTAGAAAAGGACAATTCGATTTCTGACCTGGCGCCTTTTCCCTGGGAGGTGTCTTCGTCCGTCTGGAATTCTGGGCTGAAAAATGGCACTTCCCCGGACCCGCAAGTGGCACGCGCCGTCGACATTTGCGCCCAGGCAAAAGGTGGCAGCCTTGGGCTCTCAGGTGCCAATGATGGGGCCCCGTTAACACTAGAAAAATAACACTTGCATTCTGTCCTGGCACCTTTTCCCAGGGAGGAATCTTCGTCTGTCTGGAAATCTGGGTTCAAAAATGGCACTGCCCCAAACCCGCACAAGGTACACACCGTCGAGCTTTGCGCCCAGGGAAAAGGGGGTAGCCTTCGGCTCTCAGGTGCCAATGATGGGGCCCCATTACCCCTACAAAAGGCAGAATGGCTTTCTGTCCTGGCACCTTTTCCCAGGGAGGAATCTTCATCGGTTTGGAATTCTGGAATGAGAATCGGCACTTTCCTGGACCTGCAAGTGGAACGCACCATCGAGCTTTGCGTCCAGGGAAAAGGTGGCAGTCTTGGGCTCTCAGGTGCCAATGATGGGGCCCCATTACCTTTACAAAAAGCACAATGGCTTTCTGTCCTGGCACCTTTTCCCTGGGAGGAGTCTTCATTGGTCTGGAATTCTGGGCTGTAAAATGGCACTTTCTGGGACCAGCACATGGCACGCACTGTCGTACTTTGCGCCCAGGGAAAAGGAGGCAACCTCTGGCTCTCAGATGCCAATGACGGGCCCCCATTAACACTAGAAATGGAACAATCGCTTTCTGTCCTGGGAGCCCTTTCCCTGGGAGGAGTCGTCAGCCGTCTGGAATCCTGGGCTGAACATAGCACTTTCTCTGACCTGCAAGTGGCACGCACCATCTAGCTTTGCACCCAGGGAAAAGGTGGAAGCCTTGGGCTCTCAGGTGGCAACGATGGGTCCCCGTTAACACTAGAGAAATAACACTTGCTTTCTGTCCTGGCACCTTTTTCCTGGGAGGAATTTTCGTCCGTCTGGAATTCTGGGCTGAAAAACGGCACTTCCCCCGACCTGCAAGTGGAACGCACCGTCGAGCTTTGTGCCCAGGGAAAAGGTGGCAGCCTTGGACTCTCAGGTGCCAATGATGGGGCCCCATTACCCCTACAAATGGAACAATCGCTTTCTGTCCTGGCACGTTTTCCCAGGGAGGAATCTTCATTGGTCTGGAATTCTGGAATGAGAAACGGCAATTTCCCGGACCCTCACGTAGCACGCATGGTCGAGCTTTGCGCCCAGGGTATAGGAGGCAACCTTGGGCTCTCAGGTGCCAATGATGGGGCCCGATTAACCCTAGAAATGGAACAATCGCTTTCTGTCCTGGGAGCCTCTTCCCTGTGAGGAGTCTTCATCCGTCTGGAATTGAGGGCTGAAAAACGGCACTTTCCCGGACAAGAAAGTGGTACGCGCCGTTGATGTTTGCGCCCACGGAAAAGGTGGCAGCCTTGAACTCTGAGGTGCCAATGATGGGGCACCATTGACCCTAGAAAAGGACAATTCGATTTCTGACCTGGCGCCTTTTCCCTGGGAGGTGTCTTCGTCCGTCTGGAATTCTGGGCTGAAAAATGGCACTTCCCCGGACCCGCAAGTGGCACGCGCCGTCGACATTTGCGCCCAGGCAAAAGGTGGCAGCCTTGGGCTCTCAGGTGCCAATGATGGGGCCCCGTTAACACTAGAAAAATAACACTTGCATTCTGTCCTGGCACCTTTTCCCAGGGAGGAATCTTCGTCTGTCTGGAAATCTGGGTTCAAAAATGGCACTGCCCCAAACCCGCACAAGGTACACACCGTCGAGCTTTGCGCCCAGGGAAAAGGGGGTAGCCTTCGGCTCTCAGGTGCCAATGATGGGGCCCCATTACCCCTACAAAAGGCAGAATGGCTTTCTGTCCTGGCACCTTTTCCCAGGGAGGAATCTTCATCGGTTTGGAATTCTGGAATGAGAATCGGCACTTTCCTGGACCTGCAAGTGGAACGCACCATCGAGCTTTGCGTCCAGGGAAAAGGTGGCAGTCTTGGGCTCTCAGGTGCCAATGATGGGGCCCCATTACCTTTACAAAAAACACAATGGCTTTCTGTCCTGGCCCCTTTTCCCTGGGAGGAGTCTTCATTGGTCTGGAATCCTGGGCTGAACAAAGCACTTTCTCTGACCTGCACGTGGCACGCAATGTCGTGCTTTGCGCCCAGGGTAAAGGTGACAGCCTTGGGCTCTCAGGTGCCAACGATGGGGCCCCAGTTCCCCTAGAAAAAGAACAATCGCTTTCTGTCCTGGCACCTTTTCCCAGGGAGGAATCTTCATTGGTCTGGAATTCTGGGCTGAAAACGGACTTTCCCTTACCCGCATGTGGCACGCACCGTCGAGCTTTGCGCCCAGGGAAAAGGTGGCAGCCCTGGGCTCTCAGCTGCCAATTTTGGGGCCCCATTAACCCTAGAAAAGGCACAATCGCTTTCTGTCCTGGCACCTTTTTCCTGGGAGAAATCTTCGCTGGCCTGGAATTCTGGGATGAGAAACGGCACATTCCCGGACTTGCAACTGGCACGCGCCGTCGACATTTGCGCCCAGGGAAAAGGTGGCAGCCTTGGGCTCTCAGGTGCCAAAGATGAGGTCCCATTACCCCTAGAAAAGGCACAATGGCTTTCTGTCCTGACACCTTTTCCCAGAGAGGAATCGACTTCCGTCTGGAATTCTGGGCTGAAAAACGGCCCTTTCCCGGACCCGCACAGGGTATGCACCGTCGAGCTTTGCACCCAGGGAAAAGGTGGCAGCCTTGGGCTCTCAGGTGCCAATGATGGGGCCCAATTAGCATTACAAAATACACAATGGCTTTGTCTCCTGGTACCTTTTCCCTCTGAGGAATCTTCATAGGTCTGGAATTCTGGGCTGAAAAATGGCACTTTCCCGGACCCGCACGTGGAACGCTCCTTCGAGCTTTGCGCCTAGGGAAAAGGTGGCAGCCTTGGGCTGTCAGGTGTCAATTTTGGGGTCCCATTAACCCTAGAAAAGGCACAATTGCTTTCTGCCCTGGCACCTTTTCCCTGGGAGAAATCTTCATCGGCCTCGAATTCTGGGATGAGAAACAGTACATTCCTGGACCCGCAAGTGGCACGCACCGTTGAGCTTTGTGCTCAGGGAAAAGGTTGCAGCCTTGGGCTCTCAGGTGTCAATGATGGAGCCCCATTAACCCTAGAAAAGGAACAATCGCTTTCTGTCCTGACACCTTTTCCCAGGGAGGAATCTTCATCGGTCTGGAATTCTGGAATGAGAAACGGCAATTTCCCGGACCCTCACGTAGCACGCATGGTCGAGCTTTGCGCCCAGGGTATAGGAGGCAACCTTGGGCTCTCAGGTGCCAATGATGGGGCCCGATTAACCCTAGAAATGGAACAATCACTTTCTGTCCTGGGAGCCTCTTCCCTGTGAGGCGTCTTCATCCGTCTGGAATTGAGGGCTGAAAAACGGCACTTTCCCGGACAAGAAAGTGGTACGCGCCGTTGATGTTTGCACCCACGGAAAAGGTTGCAGCCTTGGGCTCTCAGGTGTCAATGATGGAGCCCCATTAACCCTAGAAAAGGAACAATCGCTTTCTGTCCTGACACCTTTTCCCAGGGAGGAATCTTCGTCCGTCTGGAAATCTGGGTTCCAAATTGGCACTGCCCCAAACCCGCACAAGGTACACACCGTCGAGCTTTGCGCCCAGGGAAAAGGGGGCAGCCTTGGGCTCTCAGCTGCCAATGATGGTGCCCCATTACCCCTACAAAAGGCAGAATGGCTTTCTGTCCTGGCACCTTTTCCCAGGGAGGAATCTTCATCGGTTTGGAATTCTGGTCTGAGAATCGGCACTTTCCTGGACCCGCAAGTGGAACGCACCATCGAGCTTTGCGTCCAGGGAAAAGGTGGCAGCCTTGGGATCTCAGGTGCCAATGATGGTGCCCCATTACCCCTACAAAAGGCACAATGGCTTTCTGTCCTGGCACCTTTTCCCTGGGAGGAATCTTCATCAGTTTGGAATTCTGGTCTGAGAATCGGCACTTTCCTAGGCCCGCAAGTGGAACGCACCATCGAGCTTTGCGTCGAGGGAAAAGGTGGCAGTCTTGGGCTCTCAGGTGCCAATGATGGGGTCCCATTACCTTTACCAAAAGCACAATGGCTTTCTGTCCTGGGAGCCTTTTCCCTTGGAGGAGTCGTCATCCGTCTGGAATCCTGGGCTGAACAAAGCACTTTCTCTGACCTGCACGTGGCAGGCACCATCTAGCTTTGCGCCCAGGGAAAAGGTGGCAGTCTTGGGCTCTCAGGTGCGAATGACGGGGCCCCATTACCTTTACAAAAAACACAATGGCTTTCTGTCCTGGCACCTTTTCCCAGGGAGGAGTCTTCATTGGTCTGGAATTCTGGGCTGTAAAATGGCACTTTCTGGGATCAGCACGTGGCACGCACTGTCGTGCTTTGCGCCCAGGGAAAAAGAGGCAACCTCTGGCTCTCAGATGCCAATGACGGGCCCCCATTAACACTAGAAATGGAACAATCGCTTTCTGTCTTGGGAGCCCTTTCCCTGGGAGGAGTCTTCATCTGTCTGGAATTCAGGGCTGAAAAACGGCACTTTCCCGGACAAGAAAGTGGTACGTGCCGTTGATGTTTGCGCCCACGGAAAAGGTGGCAGCCTTGAACTCTGAAATGCCAATGATGGGGCACCATTGACCCTAGAAAAGGACAATTCGATTTCTGACCTGGCACCTTGTCCCTGGGAGGTGTCTTCGTCCGTCTGGAATTCTGGGCTGAAAAATGGCACTTCCTTGGACCCGCAAGTGGCACGCGCCGTTGACATTTGCGCCCAGGCAAAAGGTGGCAGCCTTGGGCTCTCAGGTGCCAATGATGGGGCCCCGTTAACACTAGAAAAATAACACTTGCTTTCTGTCCTGGCACCTTTTCCCAGGGAGGAGTCTTCATCCGTCTGGAAATCTGGGTTCAAAAATGGCACTGGCCCAAACCCGCACAAGGTACATACCGTCGAGCTTTGCACCCAGGGAAAAGGGGGCAGCCTTGGGCTCTCAGGTGCCAATGATGGGGCCCAATTAGCATTACAAAATACACAATGGCTTTCTGTCCTGGCACCTTTTCCCAGGGAGGAATCTTCATCAGTTTGGAATTCTGGTCTGAGAATCGGCACTTTCCTGGACCCGCAAGTGGAACGCACCATCGAGCTTTGCGTCCAGGGAAAAGGTGGCAGTCTTGGGCTCTCAGGTGCCAATGATGGGGCCCCATTACCTTTACAAAAAGCAAATGGCTTTCTGTCCTGGGAGCCTTTTCCCTGGGAGGAGTCTTCATTGGTCTGGAATCCTGGGCTGAACAAAGCACTTTCTCTGACCTGCACGTGGCACGCACTGTCGTGCTTTGCGCCCAGGGTAAAGGTGGCAGCCTTGGGCTCTCAGGTGCCAACGATGGGTCCCCGTTAACAATAGATAAATAATAATCGCTTTCTGTCCTGGCACCTTTTCCCTGGGAGGTATTTTCGTCCGTCTGGAATTCTGGGCTGAAAAACGGCACTTCCCCGGACCTGCAAGTGGAACGCACTGTCGAGCTTTGTGCCCAGGCAAAAGGTGGCAGCCTTGGGCTCTCAGGTGCCAATGATGGGGCCCCATTACCCCTAGAAAAAGAACAATCGCTTTCTGTCCTGGCACCTTTTCCCTGGGAGGAATCTTCATTGGTCTGGAATTCTGGGGTGAAAACGGCTCTTTCCCTTACCCGCATGTGGCACGCACCGTCGAGCTTTGCGCCCAGGGAAAAGGTGGCAGCCCTGGGCTCTCAGCTGCCAATTTTGGGGCCCCATTAACCCTAGAAAAGGCACAATTGCTTTCTGTTGTGGCACTTTTTCCCAGGGAGAAATCTTCGCTGGCCTGCAATTCTGGGATGAGAAACGTCACATTCCCGGACTTGCAAGTGGCACGCGCCGTCGACATTTGCGCCCAGGGAAAAGGTGGCAGCCTTGGGCTCTCAGGTGCCAAAGATGGGGCCCCATTACTCCTAGAAAAGGCACAATGGCTTTCTGGCCTGACAAATTTTCCCAGAGAGGAATCGACTTTCGTCTGGAATTCTGGGCTGAAAAACGGCCGTTTCCCGGACCCGCAAAGGGTATGCACCGTCGAGCTTTGCACCTAGGGAAAAGGTGGCAGCCTTGCGCTCTCAGGTGCCAATGATGGGGCCCAATTAGCATTACAAAATACACAATGGCTTTGTCTCCTGGTACCTTTTCCCTCTGAGGAATCTTCATAGGTCTGGAATTCTGGGCTGAAAAATGGCACTTTCCCGGACCCACACGTGGAACGCCCCGTCGAGTTTTGCGCCCAGGCAAAAGGTGGCAGCCTTGGGCTCTCACGTGTCAATTTTGGGGCCCCATTAACCCTAGAAAAGGCACAATTGCTTTCTGCCCTGGCACCTTTTCCCTGGGAGAAATCTTCATCGGCCTCGAATTCTGGGATGAGAAACAGCACATTCCTGGACCCGCAAGTGGCACGCACCGTCCAGCTTTGCGCTCAGGGAAAAGGTTGCATCCTTGGGCTCTCAGGTGTCAATGATGGAGCCCCATTAACCCTAGAAAAGGAACAATCGCTTTCTGTCCTGACACCTTTTCCCAGGGAGGAATCTTCATCGGTCTGGAATTCTGGAATGAGAAACGGCAATTTCCCGGACCCTCACGTAGCACGCATGGTCGAGCTTTGCGCCCAGGGTATAGGAGGCAACCTTGGGCTCTCAGGTGCCAATGATGGGGCCCGATTAACCCTAGAAATGGAACAATCGCTTTCTGTCCTGGGAGCCTCTTCCCTGTGAGGAGTCTTCATCCGTCTGGAATTGAGGGCTGAAAAACGGCACTTTCCCGGACAAGAAAGTGGTACGCGCCGTTGATGTTTGCGCCCACGGAAAAGGTGGCAGCCTTGAACTCTGAGGTGCCAATGATGGGGCACCATTGACCCTAGAAAAGGACAATTCGATTTCTGACCTGGCACCTTTTCCCTGGGAGGTGTCTTCGTCCGTCTGGAATTCTGGGCTGAAAAATGGCACTTCCCCGGACCCGCAAGTGGCACGCGCCGTCGACATTTGCGCCCAGGCAAAAGGTGGCAGCCTTGGGCTCTCAGGTGCCAATGATGGGGCCCCGTTAACACTAGAAAAATAACACTTGCTTTCTGTCCTGGCACCTTTTCCCAGGGAGGAATCTTCGTCCGTCTGCAAATCTGGCTTCAAAAATGGCACTGCCCCAAACCCGCACAAGGTACACACCGTCGAGCTTTGCGCCCAGGGAAAAGGGGGCACCCTTGGGCTCTCAGCTGCCAATGATGGTGCCCCATTACCCCTACAAAAGGCACAATGGCTTTCTGTCCTGGCACCTTTTCCCAGGGAGGAATCTTCATCGGTTTGGAATTCTGGTCTGAGAATCGGCACTTTCCTGGACCCGCAAGTGGAACGCACCATCGAGCTTTGCACCCAGGGAAAAGGTGGCAGCCTTGGGCTCTCAGGTGCCAATGATGGGGCCCAATTAGCATTACAAAATACACAATGGCTTTGTCTCCTGGTACCTTTTCCCAGGGAGGAATCTTCATAGGTCTGGAATTCTGGCCTGAAAAGTGGCACTTTCCTGGACCTGCACGTGGAACGCTCCGTCGAGCTTTGCGCCTAGGGAAAAGGTGGCAGCCTTGGGCTCTCAGGTGTCAATTTTGGAGCCCCATTAACCCTAGAAAAGGCACAATTGCTTTCTGTCCAGGCACCTTTTCCCTGGGAGAAATCTTCATCGGCCTCGAATTCTGGGATGAGAAACAGCACATTCCTGGACCCGCAAGTAGCACGCACCGTCGAGCTTTGCGCTCAGGGAAAAGGTTGCAGCCTTGGGCTCTCAGGTGTCAATGATGGAGCCCCATTAACCCTAGAAAAGGAACAATCGCTTTCTGTCCTGACACCTTTTCCCAGGGAGGAATCTTCATCGGTCTGGAATTCTGGAATGAGAAACGGCAATTTCCCGGACCCTCACGTAGCACGCATGGTCGAGCTTTGCGCCCAGGGTATAGGAGGCAACCTTGGGCTCTCAGGTGCCAATGATGGAGCCCGATTAACCCTAGAAATGGAACAATCGCTTTCTGTCCTGGGAGCCTCTTCCCTGTGAGGTGTCTTCATCCGTCTTGAATTCAGGGCTGAAAAACGGCACTTTCCCGGACAAGAAAATGGTACGTCCCATTGATGATTGTGCCCACGGAAAAGGTGGCAGCCTTGAACTCTGAGGTGCCAATGATGGGGCACCATTGACCCTAGAAAAGGACAATTCGATTTCTGACCTGGCACCTTGTCCCTGGGAGGTGTCTTCGTCCGTCTGGAATTCTGGGCTGAAAAATGGCACTTCCCCGGACCCGCAAGTGGCACGCGCCGTCGACATTTGCGCCCAGGCAAAAGGTGGCAGCCTTGGGCTCTCAGGTCCCAATGATGGGACCACGTTAACGCTAGATAAATAACACTTGCTTTCTGTCCTGGCACCTTTTCCCAGGGAGGAATCTTCGTCCGTCTGGAAATCTGGGTTCAAAAATGGCACTGCCCCAAACCCGCACAAGGTACACACCGTCGAGCTTTGCGCCCAGGGAAAAGGGGGCAGCCTTGGGCTCTCAGGTGCCAATGATGGTGCCCCATTACCCCTACAAAAGGCAGAATGGCTTTCTGTCCTGGCACCTTTTCCCAGGGAGGAATCTTCATCGGTTTGGAATTCTGGTCTGAGAATCGGCACTTTCCTGGACCCGCAAGTGGAACGCACCATCGAGCTTTGCGTCCAGGGAAAAGGTGGCAGTCTTGGGCTCTCAGGTGCCAATGATGGGGCCCCATTACCTTTACAAAAAGCACAATGGCTTTCTGTCCTGGCACATTTTCCCTGGGAGGAGTCTTCATTGGTCTGGAATCCTGGGCTGAACAAAGCACTTCTCTGACCTGCACGTGGCAGGCACCATCTAGCTTTGCGCCCAGGGTAAAGGTGACAGCCTTGGGCTCACAGGTGCCAACAATGGGTCCCCGTTAACACTAGATAAATAACAATCGCTTTCTGTCCTGGCACCTCTTCCCTGGGAGGAATTTTCGTCCGTCTGGAATTCTGGGCTGAATAACGGCACTTCCCCCGACCTGCAAGTGGAACGCACCGTCGAGATTTGTGCCCAGGCAAAAGGTGGCAGCCTTGGGCTCTCAGGTGCCAATGATGGGGCCCCATTACCCCTAGAAAAAGAACAATCGCTTTCTGTCCTGGCACCTTTTCCCAGGGAGGAATCTTCATTGGTCTGGAATTCTGGGCTGAAAACGGCTCTTTCCCTTACCCGCATGTGGCACGCACCGTCGAGCTTTGCGCCCAGGGAAAAGGTGGCAGCCCTGGGCTCTCAGCTGCCAATTTTGGGGCCCCATTAACCCTAGAAAAGGCACAATCGCTTTCTGTCCTGGCATCTTTTCCCTGGGAGAAATCTTTGCTGGCCTGGAATTCTGGGATGAGGAACGGCACATCCCCGGACTTGCAAGTGGCACGTGCCGTCGACATTTGCGCCCAGGGAAAAAGTGGCAGCCTTGGGCTCTCAGGTGCCAAAGATGAGGTCCCATTACCCCTAGAAAAGGCACAATGGCTTTCTGTCCTGACACCTTTTCCCAGAGAGGAATCGACTTCCGTCTGGAATTCTGGGCTGAAAAATGGCCCTTTCCCGGACCCGCACAGGGTATGCACCGTCGAGCTTTGCACCCAGGGAAAAGGTGTCAGCCTTGGGCTCTCAGGTGCCAATGATGGGGCCCAATTAGCATTACAAAATACACAATGGCTTTGTCTCCTGGTACCTTTTCCCAGGGAGGAATCTTCATAGGTCTGGAATTCTGGGCTGAAAAATGGCACTTCCCCGGACCCGCAAGTGGCACGCGCCATCGACATTTGCGCCCAGGCAAAAGGTGGCAGCCTTGGGCTCTCAGGTGCCAATGATGGGGCCCCATTACCTTTACAAAAAGCACAATGGCTTTCTGTCCTGGCACCTTTTCCCTGGGAGGAATCTTCATTGGTCTGGAATTCTGGGCTGTAAAATGGCACTTTCTGGGACCAGGACGTGGCACGCACTGTCGTGTTTTGCGCCCAGGGAAAAGGAGGCAACCTCTGGCTCTCAGATGGCAATGACGGGCCCCCATTAACACTAGAAATGGAACAATCGCTTTCTGTCCTGGGAGCCCTTTCCCTGGGAGGAGTCGTCATCCGTCTGGAATCCTGGGCTGAACAAAGCACTTTCTCTGAGATGCACGTGGCAGGCACCATCTAGCTTTGCGCCCAGGCAAAAGGTGGCAGCCTTGGGCTCTCAGGTGCCAATGATCGGGCCCCGTTAACAGTAGAAAAATAACACTTGCTTTCTGTCCTGGCACCTTTTCCCAGGGAGGAATCTTCGTCCGTCTGGAAATCTGGGTTCAAAAATGGCACTTCCCCAAACCCGCACAAGATACACACCGTCGAGCTTTGCGCCCAGGGAAAAGGAGGCAGCCTTGGGCTCTCAGGTGCCAATGATGGGGGCAACTAGCATTACAAAATACACAATGGCTTTCTGTCCTGGCACCTTTTCCCAGGGAGGAATCTTCATCGGTTTGGAATTCTGGTCTGAGAATCGGCACTTTCCTGGACCCGCAAGTGGAACGCACCATCGAGCTTTGCGTCCAGGGAAAAGGTGGCAGTCTTGGGCTCTCAGGTGCCAATGATGGGGCCCCATTACCTTTACAAAAAGCACAATGGCTTTCTGTCCTGGGAGCCTTTTCCCTGGGAGGAGTCTTCATTGGTCTGGAATCCTGGGCTGAACAAAGCACTTTCTCTGACCTGCACGTGGCAGGCACCATCTAGCTTTGCGCCCAGGGAAAAGGTGGCAGCCTTGGGCTCTCAGGTGCCAACGATGGGTCCCCGTTAACACTAGATAAATAACAATCGCTTTCTGTCCTGGCACCTCTTCCCTGGGAGGAATTTTCGTCCGTCTGGAATTCTGGGCTGAAAAACGACACTTCCCCCGACCTGCAAGTGGAACGCACCATCGAGATTTGTGCCCAGGTAAAAGGTGGCAGCCTTGGGCTCTCAGGTGCCAATGATGGGGCCCCATTACCCCTAGAAAAAGAACAATCGCTTTCTGTCCTGGCACATTTTCCCAGGGAGGAATCTTCATTGGTCTGGAATTCTGGGGTGAAAACGGCTCTTTCCCTTACCCACATGTGGCACGCACCGTCGAGCTTTGCGCCCAGGGAAAAGGTGGCAGCCCTGGGCTCTCAGCTGCCAATTTTGGGGCCCCATTAACCCTAGAAAACGCACAAGCGCTTTCTGTCCTGGCACCTTTTCCCAGGGAGAAATCTTCGCTGGCCTGGAATTCTGGGATGAGAAACGGCACATTCCCGGACTTGCAAGTGGCACGCGCCGTCGACATTTGTGCCCAGGGAAAAGGTGGCAGCCTTGGGCTCTCAGGTGCCAAAGATAAGGTCCCATTACCCCTAGAAAAGGCACAATGGCTTTCTGTCCTGACACCTTTTCCCAGAGAGGAATCGACTTCCGTCTGGAATTCTGGGCTTCAAAACGGCCCTTTCCCGGACCCGCACAGGGTATGCACCATCGAGCTTTGCACCCAGGGAAAAGGTGGCAGCCTTGGGCTCTCAGGTGCCAATGATGGGGCCCAATTAGCATTACAAAATACACAATGGCTTTGTCTCCTGGTACCTTTTCCCAGGGAGGAATCTTCATAGGTCTGGAATTCTGGCCTGAAAAGTGGCACTTTCCCGGACCTGCACGTGGAACGCTCCGTCGAGCTTTGCGCCCAGGGAAAAGGTGGCGGCCTTGGGCTCTCAGGTGTCAATTTTGGAGCCCCATTAACCCTAGAAAAGGCACAATTGCTTTCTGTCCAGGCACCTTTTCCCTGGGAGAAATCTTCATCGGCCTCGAATTCTGGGATGAGAAACAGCACATTCCTGGACCCGCAAGTGGCACGCACCGTCCAGCTTTGCGCTCAGGGAAAAGGTTGCATCCTTGGGCTCTCAGGTGTCAATGATGGAGCCCCATTAACCCTAGAAAAGGAACAATCGCTTTCTGTCCTGACACCTTTTCCCAGGGAGGAATCTTCATCGGTCTGGAATTCTGGAATGAGAAACGGCAATTTCCCGGACCCTCACGTAGCACGCATGGTCGAGCTTTGCGCCCAGGGTATAGGAGGCAACCTTGGGCTCTCAGGTGCCAATGATGGAGCCCGATTAACCCTAGAAATGGAACAATCGCTTTCTGTCCTGGGAGCCTCTTCCCTGTGAGGTGTCTTCATCCGTCTTGAATTCAGGGCTGAAAAACGGCACTTTCCCGGACAAGAAAATGGTACGTCCCATTGATGATTGTGCCCACGGAAAAGGTGGCAGCCTTGAACTCTGAGGTGCCAATGATGGGGCACCATTGACCCTAGAAAAGGACAATTCGATTTCTGACCTGGCACCTTGTCCCTGGGAGGTGTCTTCGTCCGTCTGGAATTCTGGGCTGAAAAATGGCACTTCCCCGGACCCGCAAGTGGCACGCGCCGTCGACATTTGCGCCCAGGCAAAAGGTGGCAGCCTTGGGCTCTCAGGTGACAATGATGGGGCCACGTTAACGCTAGATAAATAACACTTGCTTTCTGTCCTGGCACCTTTTCCCAGGGAGGAATCTTCGTCCGTCTGGAAATCTGGGTTCAAAAATGGCACTGCCCCAAACCCGCACAAGGTACACACCGTCGAGCTTTGCGCCCAGGGAAAAGGGGGCAGCCTTGGGCTCTCAGCTGCCAATGATGGTGCCCCATTACCCCTACAAAAGGCAGAATGGCTTTCTGTCCTGGCACCTTTTCCCAGGGAGGAATCTTCATCGGTTTGGAATTCTGGTCTGAGAATCGGCACTTTCCTGGACCCGCAAGTGGAACGCACCATCGAGCTTTGCATCCAGGGAAAAGGTGGCAGTCTTGGGCTCTCAGGTGCCAATGATGGGGCCCCATTACCTTTACAAAAAGCACAATGGCTTTCTGTCCTGGCACATTTTCCCTGGGAGGAGTCTTCATTGGTTTGGAATCCTGGGCTGAACAAAGCACTTCTCTGACCTGCACGTGGCAGGCACCATCTAGCTTTGCGCCCAGGGTAAAGGTGACAGCCTTGGGCTCACAGGTGCTAACAATGGGTCCCCGTTAACACTAGATAAATAACAATCGCTTTCTGTCCTGGCACCTCTTCCCTGGGAGGAATTTTCGTCCGTCTGGAATTCTGGGCTGAATAACGGCACTTCCCCCGACCTGCAAGTGGAACGCACCGTCGAGATTTGTGCCCAGGCAAAAGGTGGCAGCCTTGGGCTCTCAGGTGCCAATGATGGGGCCCCATTACCCCTAGAAAAAGAACAATCGCTTTCTGTCCTGGCACCTTTTCCCAGGGAGGAATCTTCATTGGTCTGGAATTCTGGGCTGAAAACGGCTCTTTCCCTTACCCGCATGTGGCACGCACCGTCGAGCTTTGCGCCCAGGGAAAAGGTGGCAGCCCTGGGCTCTCAGCTGCCAATTTTGGGGCCCCATTAACCCTAGAAAAGGCACAAGCGCTTTCTGTCCTGGCACCTTTTCCCAGGGAGAAATCTTTGCTGGCCTGGAATTCTGGGATGAGAAACGGCACATCCCCGGACTTGCAAGTGGCACGTGCCGTCGACATTTGCGCCCAGGGAAAAAGTGGCAGCCTTGGGCTCTCAGGTGCCAAAGATGAGGTCCCATTACCCCTAGAAAAGGCACAATGGTTTTTTGTCCTGACACCTTTTCCCAGAGAGGAATCGACTTCCGTCTGGAATTCTGGGCTGAAAAATGGCCCTTTCCCGGACCCGCACAGGGTATGCACCGTCGAGCTTTGCACCCAGGGAAAAGGTGTCAGCCTTGGGCTCTCAGGTGCCAATGATGGGGCCCAATTAGCATTACAAAATACACAATGGCTTTGTCTCCTGGTACCTTTTCCCAGGGAGGAATCTTCATAGGTCTGGAATTCTGGGCTGAAAAATGGCACTTCCCCGGACCCGCAAGTGGCACGCGCCATCGACATTTGCGCCCAGGCAAAAGGTGGCAGCCTTGGGCTCTCAGGTGCCAATGATGGGGCCCCATTACCTTTACAAAAAGCACAATGGCTTTCTGTCCTGGCACCTTTTCCCTGGGAGGAATCTTCATTGGTCTGGAATTCTGGGCTGTAAAATGGCACTTTCTGGGACCAGCACGTGGCACGCACTGTCGTGCTTTGCGCCCAGGGAAAAGGAGGCAACCTCTGGCTCTCAGATGCCAATGACGGGCCCCCATTAACACTAGAAATGGAACAATCGCTTTCTGTCCTGGGAGCCCTTTCCCTGGGAGGAGTCGTCATCCGTCTGGAATCCTGGGCTGAACAAAGCACTTTCTCTGAGATGCACGTGGCAGGCACCATCTAGCTTTGCGCCCAGGCAAAAGGTGGCAGCCTTGGGCTCTCAGGTGCCAATGATCGGGCCCCGTTTACAGTAGAAAAATAACACTTGCTTTCTGTCCTGACACCTTTTCCCAGGGAGGAATCTTCGTCCGTCTGGAAATCTGGGTTCAAAAATGGCACTTCCCCAAACCTGCACAAGATACACACCGTCGAGCTTTGCGCCCAGGGAAAAGGAGGCAGCCTTGGGCTCTCAGGTGCCAATGATGGGGCCCAATTAGCATTACAAAATACACAATGGCTTTCTGTCCTGGCACCTTTTCCCAGGGAGGAATCTTCATCGGTTTGGAATTCTGGTCTGAGAATCGGCACTTTCCTGGACCCGCAAGTGGAACGCACCATCGAGCTTTGCGTCCAGGGAAAAGGTGGCAGTCTTGGGCTCTCAGGTGCCAATGATGGGGCCCCATTACCTTTACAAAAAGCAAATGGCTTTCTGTCCTGGGAGCCTTTTCCCTGGGAGGAGTCTTCATTGGTCTGGAATCCTGGGCTGAACAAAGCACTTTCTCTGACCTGCACGTGGCAGGCACCATCTAGCTTTGCGCCCAGGGAAAAGGTGGCAGCCTTGGGCTCTCAGGTGCCAACGATGGGTCCCCGTTAACACTAGATAAATAACAATCGCTTTCTGTCCTGGCACCTCTTCCCTGGGAGGAATTTTCGTCCGTCTGGAATTCTGGGCTGAAAAACGACACTTCCCCCGGACCTGCAAGTGGAACGCACCATCGAGATTTGTGCCCAGGTAAAAGGTGGCAGCCTTGGGCTCTCAGGTGCCAATGATGGGGCCCCATTACCCCTAGAAAAAGAACAATCGCTTTCTGTCCTGGCACATTTTCCCAGGGAGGAATCTTCATTGGTCTGGAATTCTGGGCTGAAAACGGCTCTTTCCCTTACCCGCATGTGGCACGCACCGTCGAGCTTTGCGCCCAGGGAAAAGGTGGCAGCCCTGGGCTCTCAGCTGCCAATTTTGGGGCCCCATTAACCCTAGAAAAGTCACAATCGCTTTCTGTCCTGGCACCTTTTCCCTGGGAGAAATCTTCGCTGGCCTGGAATTCTGGGATGAGAAACGGCACATTCCCGGACTTGCAAGTGGCACGCGCTGTCGACATTTGTGCCCAGGGAAAAGGTGGCAGCCTTGGGCTCTCAGGTGCCAAAGATGAAGTCCCATTACCCCTAGAAAAGGCACAATGGCTTTCTGTCCTGACACCTTTTCCCAGAGAGGAATCGACTTCCGTCTGGAATTCTGGGCTGAAAAACGGCCCTTTCCCGGACCCGCACAGGGTATGCACCATCGAGCTTTGCACCCAGGGAAAAGGTGGCAGCCTTGGGCTCTCAGGTGCCAGTGATGGGGCACCATTGACCCTAGAAAAGGACAATTCGATTTCTGACCTGGCACTTTTCCTCGGGAGGTGTCTTCGTCCGTCTGGAATTCTGGGCTGAAAAATGGCACTTCCCCAGACCCGCAAGTGGCACGCGCCGTCGACATTTGCGCCCAGGCAAAAGGTGGCAGCCTTGGGCTCTCAGGTGCCAATGATGGGACCACGTTAACGCTAGATAAATAACACTTGCTTTCCGTCCTGGCACCTTTTCCCAGGGAGGAATCTTCGTCCGTCTGGAAATCTGGGTTCAAAAATGGCACTGCCCCAAACCCGCACAAGGTACACACCGTCGAGCTTTGCGCCCAGGGAAAAGGGGTCAGCCTTGGGCTCTCAGCTGCCAATGATGGTGCCGCATTACCCCTACAAAAGGCACAATGGCTTTCTGTCCTGGCACCTTTTCCCAGGGAGGAATCTTCATCGGTTTGGAATTCTGGAATGAGAATCGGCACTTTCCTGGACCCGCAAGTGGAACGCACCATCGAGCTTTGCATCCAGGGAAAAGGTGGCAGTCTTGGGCTCTCAGGTGCCAACGATGGGGCCCCATTACCTTTACAAAAAACACAATGGCTTTCTGTCCTGGCACTTTTTCCCTGGGAGGAGTCTTCATTGGTCTGGAATTCTGGGCTGTAAAATGGCACTTTCTGGGATCAGCACGTGGCACGCACTGTCGTGCTTTGCGCCCAGGGAAAGGGAGGCAACCTCTGGCTCTCAGATGCCAATGACGGGCCCCCATTAACACTAGAAATGGAACAATCGCTTTCTGTCTTGGGAGCCCTTTCCCTGGGAGGAGTCGTCAGCTGTCTGGAATCCTGGGCTTAACAAAGCACTTTCTCTGACCTGCAAGTGGCACGCACCATCTAGCTTTGCACCCAGGGAAAAGGTGGCAGCCTTGGGCTCTCAGGTGGCAACGATGGGTCCCCGTTAACACTAGAGAAATAACACTTGCTTTCTGTCCTGGCACCTTTTTCCTGGGAGGAATTTTCGTCCGTCTGGAATTCTGGGCTGAAAAACGGCACTTCCCCCGACCTGCAAGTGGAACGCACCGTCGAGCTTTGTGCCCAGGGAAAAGGTGGCAGCCTTGGACTCTCAGGTGCCAATGATGGGGCCCCATTACCCCTACAAATGGAACAATCGCTTTCTGTCCTGGCACGTTTTCCCAGGGAGGAATCTTCATTGGTCTGGAATTCTGGAATGAGAAACGGCAATTTCCCGGACCCTCACGTAGCACGCATGGTCGAGCTTTGCGCCCAGGGTATAGGAGGCAACCTTGGGCTCTCAGGTGCCAATGATGGGGCCCGATTAACCCTAGAAATGGAACAATCGCTTTCTGTCCTGGGAGCCTCTTCCCTGTGAGGAGTCTTCATCCGTCTGGAATTGAGGGCTGAAAAACGGCACTTTCCCGGACAAGAAAGTGGTACGCGCCGTTGATGTTTGCGCCCACGGAAAAGGTGGCAGCCTTGAACTCTGAGGTGCCAATGATGGGGCACCATTGACCCTAGAAAAGGACAATTCGATTTCTGACCTGGCGCCTTTTCCCTGGGAGGTGTCTTCGTCCGTCTGGAATTCTGGGCTGAAAAATGGCACTTCCCCGGACCCGCAAGTGGCACGCGCCGTCGACATTTGCGCCCAGGCAAAAGGTGGCAGCCTTGGGCTCTCAGGTGCCAATGATGGGGCCCCGTTAACACTAGAAAAATAACACTTGCATTCTGTCCTGGCACCTTTTCCCAGGGAGGAATCTTCGTCTGTCTGGAAATCTGGGTTCAAAAATGGCACTGCCCCAAACCCGCACAAGGTACACACCGTCGAGCTTTGCGCCCAGGGAAAAGGGGGTAGCCTTCGGCTCTCAGGTGCCAATGATGGGGCCCCATTACCCCTACAAAAGGCAGAATGGCTTTCTGTCCTGGCACCTTTTCCCAGGGAGGAATCTTCATCGGTTTGGAATTCTGGAATGAGAATCGGCACTTTCCTGGACCTGCAAGTGGAACGCACCATCGAGCTTTGCGTCCAGGGAAAAGGTGGCAGTCTTGGGCTCTCAGGTGCCAATGATGGGGCCCCATTACCTTTACAAAAAGCACAATGGCTTTCTGTCCTGGCACCTTTTCCCTGGGAGGAGTCTTCATTGGTCTGGAATTCTGGGCTGTAAAATGGCACTTTCTGGGACCAGCACATGGCACGCACTGTCGTACTTTGCGCCCAGGGAAAAGGAGGCAACCTCTGGCTCTCAGATGCCAATGACGGGCCCCCATTAACACTAGAAATGGAACAATCGCTTTCTGTCCTGGGAGCCCTTTCCCTGGGAGGAGTCGTCAGCCGTCTGGAATCCTGGGCTGAACATAGCACTTTCTCTGACCTGCAAGTGGCACGCACCATCTAGCTTTGCACCCAGGGAAAAGGTGGAAGCCTTGGGCTCTCAGGTGGCAACGATGGGTCCCCGTTAACACTAGAGAAATAACACTTGCTTTCTGTCCTGGCACCTTTTTCCTGGGAGGAATTTTCGTCCGTCTGGAATTCTGGGCTGAAAAACGGCACTTCCCCCGACCTGCAAGTGGAACGCACCGTCGAGCTTTGTGCCCAGGGAAAAGGTGGCAGCCTTGGACTCTCAGGTGCCAATGATGGGGCCCCATTACCCCTACAAATGGAACAATCGCTTTCTGTCCTGGCACGTTTTCCCAGGGAGGAATCTTCATTGGTCTGGAATTCTGGAATGAGAAACGGCAATTTCCCGGACCCTCACGTAGCACGCATGGTCGAGCTTTGCGCCCAGGGTATAGGAGGCAACCTTGGGCTCTCAGGTGCCAATGATGGGGCCCGATTAACCCTAGAAATGGAACAATCGCTTTCTGTCCTGGGAGCCTCTTCCCTGTGAGGAGTCTTCATCCGTCTGGAATTGAGGGCTGAAAAACGGCACTTTCCCGGACAAGAAAGTGGTACGCGCCGTTGATGTTTGCGCCCACGGAAAAGGTGGCAGCCTTGAACTCTGAGGTGCCAATGATGGGGCACCATTGACCCTAGAAAAGGACAATTCGATTTCTGACCTGGCGCCTTTTCCCTGGGAGGTGTCTTCGTCCGTCTGGAATTCTGGGCTGAAAAATGGCACTTCCCCGGACCCGCAAGTGGCACGCGCCGTCGACATTTGCGCCCAGGCAAAAGGTGGCAGCCTTGGGCTCTCAGGTGCCAATGATGGGGCCCCGTTAACACTAGAAAAATAACACTTGCATTCTGTCCTGGCACCTTTTCCCAGGGAGGAATCTTCGTCTGTCTGGAAATCTGGGTTCAAAAATGGCACTGCCCCAAACCCGCACAAGGTACACACCGTCGAGCTTTGCGCCCAGGGAAAAGGGGGTAGCCTTCGGCTCTCAGGTGCCAATGATGGGGCCCCATTACCCCTACAAAAGGCAGAATGGCTTTCTGTCCTGGCACCTTTTCCCAGGGAGGAATCTTCATCGGTTTGGAATTCTGGAATGAGAATCGGCACTTTCCTGGACCTGCAAGTGGAACGCACCATCGAGCTTTGCGTCCAGGGAAAAGGTGGCAGTCTTGGGCTCTCAGGTGCCAATGATGGGGCCCCATTACCTTTACAAAAAGCACAATGGCTTTCTGTCCTGGCACCTTTTCCCTGGGAGGAGTCTTCATTGGTCTGGAATTCTGGGCTGTAAAATGGCACTTTCTGGGACCAGCACATGGCACGCACTGTCGTACTTTGCGCCCAGGGAAAAGGAGGCAACCTCTGGCTCTCAGATGCCAATGACGGGCCCCCATTAACACTAGAAATGGAACAATCGCTTTCTGTCCTGGGAGCCCTTTCCCTGGGAGGAGTCGTCAGCCGTCTGGAATCCTGGGCTGAACATAGCACTTTCTCTGACCTGCAAGTGGCACGCACCATCTAGCTTTGCACCCAGGGAAAAGGTGGAAGCCTTGGGCTCTCAGGTGGCAACGATGGGTCCCCGTTAACACTAGAGAAATAACACTTGCTTTCTGTCCTGGCACCTTTTTCCTGGGAGGAATTTTCGTCCGTCTGGAATTCTGGGCTGAAAAACGGCACTTCCCCCGACCTGCAAGTGGAACGCACCGTCGAGCTTTGTGCCCAGGGAAAAGGTGGCAGCCTTGGACTCTCAGGTGCCAATGATGGGGCCCCATTACCCCTACAAATGGAACAATCGCTTTCTGTCCTGGCACGTTTTCCCAGGGAGGAATCTTCATTGGTCTGGAATTCTGGAATGAGAAACGGCAATTTCCCGGACCCTCACGTAGCACGCATGGTCGAGCTTTGCGCCCAGGGTATAGGAGGCAACCTTGGGCTCTCAGGTGCCAATGATGGGGCCCGATTAACCCTAGAAATGGAACAATCGCTTTCTGTCCTGGGAGCCTCTTCCCTGTGAGGAGTCTTCATCCGTCTGGAATTGAGGGCTGAAAAACGGCACTTTCCCGGACAAGAAAGTGGTACGCGCCGTTGATGTTTGCGCCCACGGAAAAGGTGGCAGCCTTGAACTCTGAGGTGCCAATGATGGGGCACCATTGACCCTAGAAAAGGACAATTCGATTTCTGACCTGGCGCCTTTTCCCTGGGAGGTGTCTTCGTCCGTCTGGAATTCTGGGCTGAAAAATGGCACTTCCCCGGACCCGCAAGTGGCACGCGCCGTCGACATTTGCGCCCAGGCAAAAGGTGGCAGCCTTGGGCTCTCAGGTGCCAATGATGGGGCCCCGTTAACACTAGAAAAATAACACTTGCATTCTGTCCTGGCACCTTTTCCCAGGGAGGAATCTTCGTCTGTCTGGAAATCTGGGTTCAAAAATGGCACTGCCCCAAACCCGCACAAGGTACACACCGTCGAGCTTTGCGCCCAGGGAAAAGGGGGTAGCCTTCGGCTCTCAGGTGCCAATGATGGGGCCCCATTACCCCTACAAAAGGCAGAATGGCTTTCTGTCCTGGCACCTTTTCCCAGGGAGGAATCTTCATCGGTTTGGAATTCTGGAATGAGAATCGGCACTTTCCTGGACCTGCAAGTGGAACGCACCATCGAGCTTTGCGTCCAGGGAAAAGGTGGCAGTCTTGGGCTCTCAGGTGCCAATGATGGGGCCCCATTACCTTTACAAAAAACACAATGGCTTTCTGTCCTGGCACCTTTTCCCTGGGAGGAGTCTTCATTGGTCTGGAATTCTGGGCTGTAAAATGGCACTTTCTGGGACCAGCACATGGCACGCACTGTCGTACTTTGCGCCCAGGGAAAAGGAGGCAACCTCTGGCTCTCAGATGCCAATGACGGGCCCCCATTAACACTAGAAATGGAACAATCGCTTTCTGTCCTGGGAGCCCTTTCCCTGGGAGGAGTCGTCAGCCGTCTGGAATCCTGGGCTGAACATAGCACTTTCTCTGACCTGCAAGTGGCACGCACCATCTAGCTTTGCACCCAGGGAAGAGGTGACAGCCTTGGGCTCTCAGGTGCCAATGATGGGTCCTCGTTAACACTAGATAAATAACAATCGCTTTCTGTCCTGGCACCTTTCCCTGGGAGGAATTTTCGTCCGTCTGGAATTCTGGACTGAAAAACGGCACTTCCCCGGACCTGCAAGTGGAACGCACCGTCGAGCTTTGTGCCCAGGCAAAAGGTGGCAGCCTTGGGCTCTCAGGTGCCAATGATGGGGCCCCATTACCCCCAGAAAAAGAACAATGGCTTTCTGTCCTGGCACATTTTCCCTGGGAGGAATCTTCGTTGGTTTGGAATTCTGGGCTGAAAACGGCTCTTTCCCTTACCCGCATGTGGCACGCACCGTCGAGCTTTGCGCCCAGGGAAAAGGTGGCAGCCCTGGGCTCCCAGCTGCCAATTTTTGGGCGCCATTAACCCTAGAAAATGCACAATCGCTTTCTGTCCTGGCACCTTTTCCCAGGGAGAAGCCTTCGCTGGTCTGGAATTCTGGGATGAGAAACGGCACATTCCCGGACTTGCAAGTGGCACGCGCCGTCGACATTTGCGCCCAGGGAAAAGGTGGCAGCCTTGGGCTCTCAGGTGCCAAAGATGAGGTCCCATTACCCCTAGAAAAGGCACAATGGCTTTCTGTCCTGACACCTTTTCCCAGAGAGGAATCGACTTCTGTCTGGAATTCTGGGCTGAAAAACAGCCCTTTCCCGGACCCGCACAGGGTATGCACCGTCGAGCTTTGCACCCAGGGAAAAGGTGGCAGCCTTGGGCTCTCAGGTGCTAATGATGGGGCCCAATTAGCATTACAAAATACACAATGGCTTTGTCTCCTGGTACCTTTTCCCTCTGAGGAATCTTCATAGGTCTGGAATTCTGGGCTGAAAAATGGCACTTTCCCGGACCCGCACGTGGAACGCTCCGTCGAGCTTTGCGCCCAGGGAAAAGGTGGCAGCCTTGGGCTCTCACGTGTCAATTTTGGAGCCCATTAACTCAGGAAAAGGCACGATTGCTTTCTGTCCTGGCACCTTTTCCCTGGGAGAAATCTTCATCGGCCTCGAATTCTGGGATGAGAAACAGTACATTCCTGGACCCGCAAGTGGCACGCACCGTCGAGCTTTGCGCTCAGGGAAAAGGTTGCATCCTTGGGCTCTCAGGTGTCAATGATGGAGCCCCATTAACCCTAGAAAAGGAACTATTGCTTTCTGTCCTGACACCTTTTCCCAGGGAGGAATCTTCATCGGTCTGGAATTCTGGAATGAGAAACGGCAATTTCCCGGACCCTCACGTAGCACGCATGGTCGAGCTTTGCGCCCAGGGTATAGGAGGCAACCTTGGGCTCTCAGGTGCCAATGATGGGGCCCGATTAACCCTAGAAATGGAACAATCGCTTTCTGTCCTGGGAGCCTCTTCCCTGTGAGGAGTCTTCATCCGTCTGGAATTGAGGGCTGAAAAACGGCACTTTCCCGGACAAGAAAGTGGTACGCGCCGTTGATGTTTGCGCCCACGGAAAAGGTGGCAGCCTTGAACTCTGAGGTGCCAATGATGGGGCACCATTGACCCTAGAAAAGGACAATTCGATTTCTGACCTGGCACCTTTTCCCTGGGAGGTGTCTTCGTCCGTCTGGAATTCTGGGCTGAAAAATGGCACTTCCCCGGACCCGCAAGCGGCACGCGCCGTCGACATTTGCGCTCAGGCAAAAGGTGGCAGCCTTGGGCTCTCAGGTGACAATGATGGGGCCCCGTTAACACTAGAAAAATAACACTTGCTTTCTGTCCTGGCACCTTTTCCCAGGGAGGAATCTTCATCTGTCTGGAAATCTGGGTTCAAAAATGGCACTGCCCCAAACCCGCACAAGCTACACACCGTCGAGCTTTGCGCCCAGGGAAAAGGGGGCACCCTTGGGCTCTCAGCTGCCAATGATGGTGCCCCATTACCACTACAAAAGGCACAATGGCTTTCTGTCCTGGCACCTTTTCCCAGGGAGGAATCTTCATCGGTTTGGAATTCTGGTCTGAGAATCGGCACTTTCCTGGACCCGCAAGTGGAACGCACCATCGAGCTTTGCGTCGAGGGAAAAGGTGGCAGTCTTGGGCTCTCAGGTGCCAATGATGGGGCACCATTACCTTTACAAAAAACACAATGGCTTTCTGTCCTGGCCCCTTTTCTCTGGGAGGAGTCTTCATTGGTCTGGAATCCTGGACTGAACAAAGCACTTTCTCTGACCTGCACGTGGCACGCACTGTCGTGCTTTGCGCCCAGGGTAAAGGTGACAGCCTTGGGCTCTCAGGTGCCAACGATGGGTCCCCGTTAACACTAGATAAATAACAATCGCTTTCTGTCCTGGCACCTCTTCCCTGGGAGGAATTTTCGTCCGTCTGGAATTCTGGCCTGAAAAACGGCACTTCCCCGGACCTGCAAGTGGAACGCACCGTCGAGCTTTGTGCCCAGGCAAAAGGTGGCAGCCTTGGGCTCTCAGGTGCCAATGATGGGGCCCCATTACTGCTAGAAAAAGAACAATAGCTTTCTGTCCTGGCACCTTTTCCCAGGGAGGAATCTTCACTGGTCTGGAATTCTGGGCTGAAAACGGCTCTTTCCCTTACCCACATGTGGCACGCACCGTCGAGCTTTGCGCCCAGGGAAAAGGTGGCAGCCCTGGGCTCTCAGCTGCCAATTTTGGGGCCCCATTAACCCTAGAAAAGGCACAATCGCTTTCTGTCCTGGCACCTTTTCCCAGGGAGAAATCTTCGCTGGTCTGGAATTCTGGGATGAGAAACGGCACATTCCCGGACTTGCAAGTGGCACGTGCCGTCGACATTTGCGCCCAGGGAAAAGGTGGCAGCCTTGGGCTCTCAGGTGCCAAAGATGAGGCCCCATTACCCCTAGAAAAGGCACAATGGCTTTCTGTCCTGACACCTTTTCCCAGAGAGGAATCGACTTCCGTCTGGAATTCTGGGCTGAAAAACGGCCCTTTCCCGGACCTGCACAGGGTATGCACCGTCGAGCTTTGCACCCAGGGAAAAGGTGGCAGCCTTGGGCTCTCAGGTGCCAATGATGGGGCCCAATTAGCATTACAAAATACACAACGGCTTTGTCTCCTGGTACCTTTTCCCAGGGTGGAATCTTCATAGGCCTGGAATTCTGGGCTGAAAAATGGCACTTTCCCGGACCCGCACGTGGAACGCTCCGTCGAGCTTTGCGCCCAGGGAAAAGGTGGCAGCCTTGGGCTCTCAGGTGTCAATTTTGGGGCCCCATTAACCCTAGAAAAGGCACAATTGCTTTCTGTCCAGGCACCTTTTCCCTGGGAGAAATCTTCATCGGCCTCGAATTCTGGGATGAGAATCAGCACATTCCTGGACCCGCAAGTGGCACGCACCGTCGAGCTTTGCGCTCAGGGAAAAGGTTGCAGCCTTGGGCTCTCAGGTGTCAATGATGGAGCCCCATTAACCCTAGAAAAGGAACAATCGCTTTCTGTCCTGACACCTTTTCCCAGGGAGGAATCTTCATCGGTCTGGAATTCTGGAATGAGAAACGGCAATTTCCCGGACCCTCACGTAGCACGCATGGTCGAGCTTTGCGCCCAGGGTATAGGAGGCAACCCTTGGCTCTCAGGTGCCAATGATGGAGCCCGATTAACCCTAGAAATGGAACAATCGCTTTCTGTCCTGGGAGCCTCTTCCCTGTGAGGAGTCTTCATCGGTCTGGAATTCAGGGCTGAAAAACGGCACTTTCCCGGACAAGAAAGTGGTACGCGCCGTTGATGTTTGCGCCCACGGAAAAGGTGGCAGCCTTGAACTCTCAGGTGCCAATGATGGGGCACCATTGACCCTAGAAAAGGACAATTCGATTTCTCACCTGGCACCTTTTCCCTGGGAGGTGTCTTCATCCGTCTGGAATTCTGGGCTGAAAAATGGCACTTCCCCGGACACGCAAGTGGCACGCGCCGTCGACATTTGTGCCCAGGCAAAAGGTGGCAGCCTTGGGCTCTCAGGTGCCAACGATGGGGCCCCGTTAACACTAGAAAAATAACACTTGCTTTCTGTCCTGGCACCTTTTCCCAGGGAGGAATCTTCGTCCGTCTGGAAATCTGGGTTCAGAAATGGCACTGCCCCAAACCCGCACAAGGTACACACCGTCGAGCTTTGCGCCCAGGGAAAAGGGGGCAGCCTTGGGCTATCAGGTGCCAATGATGGTGCCCCATTACCCCTAGAAAAGGCAGAATGGCTTTCTGTCCTGGCACCTTTTCCCTGTGAGGAGTCTTCATCGGTTTGGAATTCTGGTCTGAGAATCGGCACTTTCCTGGACCCGCAAGTGGAACGCACCATCGAGCTTTGCGTTCAGGGAAAAGGTGGCAGTCTTGGGCTCTCAGGTGCCAATGATGGGGCCCCATTACCTTTACAAAAAACACAATGGCTTTCTGTCCTGGCCCCTTTTCCCTGGGAGGAGTCTTCATTGGTCTGGAATTCTGGGCTGTAAAATGGCACTTTCTGGGACCAGTACGTGGCACGCACTGTCGTGCTTTGCGCCCAGGGAAAAGGAGGCAACCTCTGGCTCTCAGATGCCAATGACGGGCCCCCATTAACACTAGAAATGGAACAATCGCTTTCTGTCCTGGGAGCCTTTCCCCTGGGAGAAGTCGTCAGCCATCTGGAATCCTAGGCTGAACAAAGCACTTTCTCTGACCTGCACGTGGCAGGCCCCATCTAGCTTTGCGCCTAGGGAAAAGGTGGCAGCCTTGGGCTCTCAGGTGCCAATGATGGGTCCCCGTTAACACTAGATAAATAACAATCGCTTTCTGTCCTGGCACCTCTTCCCTGGGAGGAATTTTCGCCCGTCTGGAATTCTGGGCTGAAAAACGGCACTTCCCCGGACCTGCAAGTGGAACGCACCGTCGAGCTTTGTGCCCAGGCAAAAGGTGGCAGCCTTGGGCTCTCAGGTGCCAATGATGGGGCCCCATTACCCCTAGAAAAAGAACAATGGCTTTCTGTCCTGGCACCTTTTCCCAGGGAGGAATCTTCATTGGTCTGGAATTCTGGGCTGAAAACGTCTCTTTCCCTTACCCACATGTGGCACGCACCGTCGAGCTTTTCGCCCAGGGAAAAGGTGGCAGCCCTGGGCTCTCAGCTGCCAATTTTGGGCCCCCATTAACCCTAGAAAATGCACAATCACTTTCTCTCCTGGCACCTTTTCCCAGGGAGAAATCTTCGCTGGTCTGGAATTCTGGGATGAGAAACGGCACATTCCCGGACTTGCAAGTGGCACGCGCCGTCGACATTTGTGCCCAGGCAAAAGGTGGCAGCCTTGGGCTCTCAGGTGCCAATGATGGGGCCCCATTACCCCTAGAAAAAGAACAATGGCTTTCTGTCCTGGCACCTTTTCCCAGGGAGGAATCTTCATTGGTCTGGAATTCTGGGCTGAAAACGGCTCTTTCCCTTACCCTTCATGTGGCACGCACCGTCGAGCTTTGTGGACAGGGAAAAAGTGGCAGCCCTGGGCTCTCAGCTACCAATTTTGGGGCCCCATTAACCCTAGAAAAGGCACAATCGCTTTCTGTCCTGGCACCTTTTCCCAGGGAGAAGCCTTCGCTGGTCTGGAATTCTGGGATGAGAAACGGCACATTCCCGGACTTGCAAGTGGCACGCGCCGTCGACATTTGCGCCCAGGGAAAAGGTGGCAGCCTTGGGCTCTCAGGTGCCAAAGATGAGGCCCCATTACCCCTAGAAAAGGCACAATGGCTTTCTGTCCTGACACCTTTTCCCAGAGAGGAATCGACTTCCGTCTGGAATTCTGGGCTGAAAAACGGCCCTTTCCCGGACCTGCACAGGGTATGCACCGTCGAGCTTTGCACCCAGGGAAAAGGTGGCAGCCTTGTGCTCTCAGGTGCCAATGATGGGGCCCAATTAGCATTACAAAATACACAATGGCTTTGTCTCCTGGTACCTTTTCCCAGGGAGGAATCTTCATAGGTCTGGAATTCTGGGCTGAAAAATGGCACTTCCCCGGACCCGCAAGTGGAACGCTCCGTCGACATTTGCACCCAGGGAAAAGGTGGCAGCCTTGGGCTCTCAGGTGTCAATTTTGGGGCCCCATTAACCCTAGAAAAGGAACAATCGCTTTCTGTCCTGACACCTTTTCCCAGGGAGGAATCTTCATCGGTCTGGAATTCTGGAATGAGAAACGGCAATTTCCCGGACCCTCACGTGGCACGCATGGTCGAGCTTTGCGCCCAGGGTATAGGAGGCAACCTTGGGCTCTCAGGTGCCAATGATGGAGCCCGATTAACCCTAGAAATGGAACAATCGCTTTCTGTCCTGGGAGCCTCTTCCCTGTGAGGAGTCTGCATCCGTCTGGAATTGAGTCCTGAAAATCGGCACTTCCCGGGCCCCGCTAGTGGCATGCGCCGTCGACATTTGCGCCCAGGCAAAAGGTGGCAGCCTTGGGCTCTCAGGTGCCAATGATGGGGTCCCGTTAACACTAGAAAAATAACACTTGCTTTCTGTCTTGGCACCCTTTCCCAGGGAGGAATCTTCGTCCGTCTGGAAATCTGGGTTCAAAAATGGCACTTCCCCAAACCCGCACAAGGTACACACCGTCGAGCTTTGCGTTCAGGGAAAAGGTGGCAGCCCTGGGCTCTCAGCTGCCAATTTTGGGGCCCCATTAACCCTAGAAAAGGCACAATCGCTTTCTCTGCTGGCACATGTTCCCAGGGAGAAATCTTCGCTGGCCTGGAATTCTGGGATGAGAAACGGCACATTCCCGGCCTTGCAAGTGGCACGCGCCGTCGACATTTGCGCCCAGGGAAAAGGTGGCAGCCTTGGGCTCTCAGGTGCCAAAGATGGGGCCCCATTACTCCTAGAAAAGGCACAATGGCTTTCTGTCCTGACACCTTTTCCCAGAGAGGAATCGACTTCTGTCTGAAATTCTGGGCTGAAAAACGGCCCTTTCCCGGACCCGCACAGGGTATGCACCGTCGAGCTTTGCACCCAGGGAAAGGGTGGCAGCCTTGGGCTCTCAGGTGTCAATGATGGGGCCCAATTAGCATTACAAAATACACAATGGCTTTGTCTCCTGGTACCTTTTCCCTCTGAGGAATATTCATAGGTCTGGAATTCTGAGCTGAAAAATGGCACTTTCCCGTACCCGCAAGTGGAACGCTCCGTCGAGCTTTGCGCCCAGGGAAAAGGTGGCAGCCTTGGGCTCTCAGGTGTCAATTTTGGGGCCCCATTAACCCTAGAAAAGGCACAATTGCTTTCTGTCCTGGCACCTTTTCCCTGGGAGGAATCTTCATCGGCCTCGAATTCTGGGATGAGAAACAGCACATTCCTGGACCTGCAAGTGGCACGCACCGTCGAGCTTTGCGCTCAGGGAAAAGGTGGCAGCCTTCGGCTCTCAGGTGTCAATGATGGAGCCCCATTAACCCTAGAAAAGGCACAATCGTTTTCTGTGCTGGCACCTTTTCCCAGGGAGAAATCTTCGCTGGCCTGGAATTCTGGGATGAGAATCGGCACATTCATAGACCGGCAAGTGGCACGCACCGTCGAGCTTTGCGCTCAGGGAAAAGGTTGCAGCCTTCGGCTCCCAGGTGCCAATGATGGAGCCCGATTAACCCTAGAAATGGAACAATTGCTTTCTGTCCTGGGAGCCTCTTCCCTCTGAGGGGTCTTCACCCGTCTGGAATTCAGGGCTGAAAAACGGCACTTTCCCGGACAAGAAAGTGGTACGCGCCGTTGATGTTTGCGCCCACGGAAAAGGTGGCAGCCTTGAACTCTCAGGTGCCAATGATGGGACACCATTGACCCTAGAAAAGGACAATTCGATTTCTGACCTGGCACCTTGTCCCTGGGTAGTGTCTTCGTCCGTCTGGAATTCTGGGCTGAAAAATGGCACTTCCCCAGACCCGCAAGTGGCACGCGCCGTCAACATTTGCGCCCAGGCAAAAGGTGTCAGCCTTGGGCTCTCAGGTGCCAACGATGGGGCCCCGTTAACACTAGAAAAATAACACTTGCTTTCTGTCTTGGCACCTTTTCTCAGGGAGGAATCTTCGTCCGTCTGGAAATCTGGGTTCAAAAATGGCACTGCCCCAAACCCGCACAAGGTACGCACCGTTGAGCTTTGCGCCCAGGGAAAACGTGGCAGCCTTGGGCTCTCAGGTGCCAATGATGGTGCCCCATTAACCCTAGAAAAGGCAAAATCGTTTTCTGTGCTGGCACCTTTTCCCAGGGAGAAATCTTCGCTGGCCTGGAATTCTGGGATGAGAATCGGCACATTCATGGACCGGCAAGTGGCACGCACCGTCGAGCTTTGCGCTCAGGGAAAAGGTTGCAGCCTTCGGCTCCCAGGTGCCAATGATGGAGCCCGATTAACCCTAGAAATGGAACAATTGCTTTCTGTCCTGGGAGCCTCTTCCCTCTGAGGGGTCTTCACCCGTCTGGAATTGAGGGCTGAAAAACGGCACTTTCCCGGACAAGAAAGTGGTACGCGCCGTTGATGTTTGCGCCCACGGAAAAGGTGGCAGCCTTGAACTCTCAGGTGCCAATGATGGGACACCATTGACCCTAGAAAAGGACAATTCGATTTCTGACCTGGCACCTTTTCCCTGGGTAGTGTCTTCGTCCGTCTGGAATTCTGGGCTGAAAAATGGCACTTCCCTGGACCCGCAAGTGGCACGCGCCGTCAACATTTGCGCCCAGGCAAAAGGTGTCAGCCTTGGGCTCTCAGGTGCCAACGATGGGGCCCCGTTAACACTAGAAAAATAACACTTGCTTTCTGTCTTGGCACCTTTTCTCAGGGAGGAATCTTCGTCCGTCTGGAAATCTGGGTAGAAAAATGGCACTGCCCCAAACCCGCACAAGGTACGCACCGTTGAGCTTTGCGCCCAGGGAAAACGTGGCAGCCTTGGGCTCTCAGGTGCCAATGATGGTGCCCCATTACCCCTAGAAAAGGCAGAATGGCTTTCTGTCCTGGCACCTTTTCCCAGGGAGGAATCTTCATCGGTTTGGAATTCTGGTCTGAGAATCGGTACTTTCCTGGACCCGCAAGTGGAACGCACCATCGAGCTCTGCGTCCAGGGAAAAGGTGTCAGTCTTGGGCTCTCAGGTGCCAATGATGGGGCCCCATTACCTTTACAAAAAGGACAATGGCATTCTGTCCTGGCACCTTTTTCCTGGGAGGAGTCTTCATTGGTCTGGAATTCTGGGCTGTAAAATGGAACTTTCTGGGACCAGCACGTGGCACGCACTGTCGTGCCTTGCGCCCAGGGAAAAGGAGGCAACCTCTGGCTCTCAGATGCCAATGACGGGTCCCCATTAATACTAGAAATGGAACAATTGCTTTCTGTCCTGGGAGCCTTTCCCTGGGAGGAGTCGTCATCCGTCTGGAATCCTGGGCTGAACAAAGGTCTTTCTCTGACCTGCACGTGGCAGGCACCATCTAGCTTTGCGCCCAGGGAAAAGGTGGCAGCCTTGGGTTCTCAGGTGCCAATGATGGGTCCCCGTTAACAATAGAAAAATAACACTTGCTTTCTGTCCTGGCACCTTTTCCCAGGGAGGAATCTTCGTCCGTCTGGAAATCTGGGTTTAAAAATGGCACTGCCCCAAACCCGCACAATGTATACATTGTCGAGCTTTTCGCCCAGGGAAAAGGTGGCAGCCTTGGGCACCTCAGGTGCCAATGATGGTGCCCCATTACCCCTACAAAAGGCACAATGGCTTTCTGTCCTGGCACCTTTTCCCAGGGATGAATCTTCATCGGTTTGGAATTCTGGTCTGAGAATTGGAACTTTCCTGGACCCGCAAGTGGAACGCACCATCGAGCTTTGTGCCCAGGCAAAAGGTGGCAACCTTGGGCTCTCAGGTGCCAATGATGGGGCCCCATTACCCCTAGAAAAAAAACAATCGCTTTCTGTCTTTGCACCTTTTCCCTGGGAGGAATCTTCATTGGTCTGGAATTCTGGGCTGAAAACGGCTCTTTCCCTTACCCGCATGTGGCACGCACCGTCGATCTTTGCGCCCAGGGAAAAGGTGGCAGCCCTGGGCTCTCAGCTGCCAATTTTGGGGCCCCATTAACCCTAGAAAAGGCACAATCGCTTTCTGTCCTGGCACCTTTTCCCAGGGAGAAATCTTCGCTGGCCTGGAATTCTGGGATGAGAAACGGCACATTCCCGGACTTGCAAGTGGCACGCGCCGTCGACATTTGCGCCCAGGGAAAAGGTTGCAGCCTTGGGCTCTCAGGTGCCAAAGATGGGGCCCCATTACTCCTAGAAAAGGCACAATGGCTTTCTGTCCTGACACCTTTTCCCAGAGAGGAATCGACTTCCGTCTGGAATTCTGGGCTGAAAAACGGCCCTTTCCCGGACCCGCACAGGGTATGCACCGTCGAGCTTTGCACCCAGGGAAAAGGTGGCAGCCTTGTGCTCTCAGGTGCCAATGATGGGGCCCAATTAGCATTACAAAATACACAATGGCTTTGTCTCCTGGTACCTTTTCCCAGGGAGGAATCTTCATAGGTCTGGAATTGTGGGCTGAAAAATGACACTTTCCCGGACCTGCACGTGGAACTTTCCGTCGAGTTTTACGCCCAGGGAAAAGGTGGCAGCCTTGGGCTCTCAGGTGCCAATGATGGGGCCCCATTACCCCCAGAAAAAGAACAATCACTTTCCGTCCTGGCACATTTTCCCTGGGAGGATTCTTCATTGGTCTGGAATTCTGGGCTGTAAAATGGCACTTTCTGGGACCAGCACGTGGCACGCACTGTCGTGCTTTGCGCCCAGGGAAAAGGAGGCAACCTCTGGCTCTCAGATGCCAATGACGGGCCCCCATTAACACTAGAAATGGAACAATCGCTTTCTGTCCTGGGAGCCTTTTCCCTGGGAGGAGTCGTCATCCTGCTGGAATACTGGGCTGAACAAAGGTCTTTCTCTGACCTGCACGTGGCAGGCACCATCTCGCTTTGCGCCCAGGGAAAAGGTGGCAGCCTTGGGCTCTCAGGTGCCAATGATGGGTCCCCGTTAACACTAGATAAATAACAATCGCTTTCTGTCCTGGCACCTTTAGCCTGGGAGGAATTTTCGTCCGTCTGGAATTCTGGGCTGAAAAACGGCACTTCCCCGGACCTGCAAGTGGAACGCACCGCCGAGCTTTGTGCCCAGGCAAAAGGTGGCAGCCTTGGGCTCTCAGGTGCCAATGATGGGGCCCCATTACCCCTAGAAAAAGAACAATCGCTTTCTGTCCTGGCACCTTTTCCCAGGGAGGAATCTTCATTGGTCTGGAATTCTGGGCTGAAAACGGCTCTTTCCCTTACCCTTCATGTGGCACGCACCGTCGAGCTTTGTGGACGGGGAAAAAGTGGCAGCCCTGGGCTCTCAGCTGCCAATTTTGGGGCCCCATTAACCCTAGAAAAGGCACAATCGCTTTCTGTCCTGGCACCTTTTCCCAGGGAGAAGCCTTCGCTGGTCTGGAATTCTGGGATGAGAAACGGCACATTCCCGGACTTGCAAGTGGCACGCGCCGTCGACATTTGCGCCCAGGGAAAAGGTGGCAGCCTTGGGCTCTCAGGTGCCAAAGATGAGGTCCATTACCCCTAGAAAAGGCACAATGGCTTTCTGTCCTGACACCTTTTCCCAGAGAGAAATTGACTTCCGTCTGGAATTCTGGGCTGAAAAACGGCCCTTTCCCGGACCCGCACAGGGTATGCACCGTCGAGCTTTGCACCCAGGGAAAAGGTGGCAGCGTTGGGCTCTCAGGTGCCAATGATGGGGCCCAATTAGCATTACAAAATACACAATGGCTTTGTCTCCTGGTACCTTTTCCCAGGGAGGAATCTTCATAGGTCTGGAATTGTGGGCTGAAAAATGGCACTTTCCCGAACCCGCAAGTGGAACGCCTCGTCGAGCTTTGCGCCCAGGGAATACGTGGCAGCCTTGGGCTCTCAGGTGTCAATCTTGGGGCCCCATTAACCCTAGAAAAGGCACAATTGCTTTCTGTCCAGGCACCTTTTCCCTGGGAGAAATCTTCATCGGCCTCGAATTCTGGGATGAGAAACAGCACATTTCTGGACCCGCAAGTGGCACGCACCGTCGAGCTTTGCGCTCAGGGAAAAGGTTGCAGCCTTGGGCTCTCAGGTGTCAATGATGGAGCCCCATTAACCCTAGAAAAGGAACAATCGCTTTCTGTCCTGACACCTTTTCCCAGGGAGGAATCTTCATCGGTCTGGAATTCTGGAATGAGAAACGGCAATTTCCCGGACCCTCACGTAGCACGCATGGTCGAGCTTTGCGCCCAGGGTATAGGAGGCAACCTTGGGCTCTCAGGTGCCAATGATGGAGCCCGATTAACCCTAGAAATGGAACAATCGCTTTCTGTCCTGGGAGCCTCTTCCCTGTGAGGAGTCTTCATCCGTCTGGAATTGAGGGCTGAAAAACGGCACTTTCCCGGACAAGAAAGTGGTCCGCGCCGTTGATGTTTGCGCCCACGGAAAAGGTGGCAGCCTTGAACTCTCAGGTGCCAATGATGGGGCACCATTGACCCTAGAAAAGGACAATTCGATTTCTGACCTGGCACCTTTTCCCTGGGAGGTGTCTTCGTCCGTCTGGAATTCTGGGCTGAAAAATGGCACTTCCCCGGACCCGCAAGTGGCACGCGCCGTCGACATTTGCGCCCAGGCAAAAGGTGGCAGCCTTGGGCTCTCAGGTGCCAATGATGGGGCCCCGTTAACACTAGAAAAATAACACTTGCTTTCTGTCCTGGCACCTTTTCCCAGGGAGGAATCTTCGTCCGTCTGGAAATCTGGGTTCAAAAATGGCACTGCCCCAAACCCGCACAAGGTACACACCGTCGACATTTGCACCCAGGGAAAAGGGGGCAGCCTTGGGCTCTCAGGTGCCAATGATGGTGCCCCATTACCCCAACAAAAGGCAGAATGGCTTTCTGTCCTGGCACCTTTTCCCAGGGAGGAATCTTCATCGGTTTGGAATTCTGGTCTGAGAATCGGCACTTTCCTGGACCCGCAAGTGGAACGCACCATCGAGCTTTGCGTCCAGGGAAAAGGTGGCAGTCTTGGGCTCTCAGGTGCCAATGATGGGGCCCCATTACCTTTACAAAAAGCACAATGGCTTTCTGTCCTGGCACCTTTTCCCTGGGAGGAGTCTTCATTGGTCTGGAATTCTGGGCTGTAAAATGGCCCTTTCCCAGACCCGCACAGGGTATGCACCGTCGAGCTTTGCGCTCAGGGAAAAGGTGGCAGCCTTCGGCTCTCAGGTGTCAATGATGGAGCCCCATTAACCCTAGAAAAGGAACAATCGCTTTCTGTCCTGACACCTTTTCCCAGGGAGGAATCTTCATCGGTCTGGAATTCTGGAATGAGAAACGGCAATTTCCCGGACCCTCATGTAACACGCATGGTCGAGCTTTGCGCCCAGGGTATACGAGGCAACCTTGGGCTCTCAGGTGCCAATGATGGAGCCCGATTAACCCTAGAAATGGAACAATCGCTTTCTGTCCTGGGAGCCTCTTCCCTGTGAGGAGTCTTCATCCGTCTGGAATTCAGGGCTGAAAAACGGCACTTTCCCGGACAAGAAAGTGGTACGCGCCGTCGATGTTTGCGTCCACGGAAAAGGTGGCAGCCTTGAACTCTGAGGTGCCAATGATGGGGCACCCTTGACCCTAGAAAAGGACAATTCGATTTCTGACCTGGCACCTTTTCCCTGGGAGGAGTCTTCATTGGTCTGGAATTCTGGGCTGAAAAATGGCAATTCCCCGGACCCGCAAGTGGCACGCACCGTCGACATTTGCGCCCAGGGAAAAGGTGGCAGCCTTGGGCTCTCAGGTGCCAATGATGGGGCCCCATTACCTTTACAAAAAGCACAATGGCTTTCTGTCCTGGCACCTTTTCCCTGGGAGGAGTCTTCATTGGTCTGGAATTCTGGGCTGTAAAATGGCAATTTCTTGGACCAGCACGTGGCACGCACTGTCGAGCTTTGCGCCCAGGGAAAACGAGGCAACCTCTGGCTCTCAGGTGTCAATGATGGGCCCCCATTAACACTAGAAATGGAACAATCGCTTTCTGTCCTGGGAGCCCTTTCACTAGGAGGAGTCGTCAGCCGTCTGGAATCCTGGGCTGAACAAAGGTCTTTCTCTGAGCTGCACGTGGCAGGCACCATCTAGCTTTGCGCCCAGGGAAAAGGTGGCAGCCTTGGGCTCTCAGGTGCCAATGATGGGTCCCCGTTAACACTAGATAAATAACAATCGCTTTCTGTCCTGGCACCTTTTCCCTGGGAGGAATTTTCGTCCGTCTGGAATTCTGGGCTGAAAAACGGCACTTCTCCCGACCTGCAAGTGGAACGCACCATCGAGATTTGTGCCCAGGTAAAAGGTGGCAGCCTTGGGCTCTCAGGTGCCAATGATGGGGCCCCATTACCCCTAGAAAAAGAACAATGGCTTTCTGTCCTGGCACCTTTTCCCAGGGAGGAATCTTCATCGGTCTGGAATTCTGGGCTGAAAACGGCTCTTTCCCTTACCCGCATGTGGCACGCACCATCGAGCTTTGCGCCCAGGGAAAAGGTGGCAGCCCTGGGCTCTCAGCTGCCAATTTTGGGGCCCCATTAACCCTAGAAAAGGCACAATCGCTTTCTGTCCTGGCACCTTTTCCCAGGGAGAAATCTTCGCTGGCCTGGAATTCTGGGATGAGAATCAGCACATTCCCGGACTTGCAAGTGGCACGCGCCGTCGACATTTGCGCCCAGGGAAAAGGTGGCAGCCTTGGGCTCTCAGGTGCCAAAGATGAGGTCCCATTACCCCTAGAAAAGGCACAATGGTTTTCTGTCCTGACACCGTTTCCCAGAGAGGAATCGACTTCCGTCTGGAATTCTGGGCTGAAAAACGGCCCTTTCCCGGACCTGCACAGGGTATGCACTGTCGAGCTTTGCACCCAGAGAAAAGGTGGCAGCCTTGGGCTCTCAGGTGCCAATGATGGGGCCCAATTAGCATTACAAAATACACAATGGCTTTGTCTCCTGGTATCTTTTCCCAGGGAGGAATCTTCATAGGTCTGGAATTCTGGCCTGAAAAATGGCACTTTCCCGGACCTGCACGTGGAACGCTCCGTCGAGCTTTGCGCCCAGGGAAAAGGTGGCAGCCTTGAGCTCTCAGGTGTCAATTTTGGGGCCCCATTAACCCTAGAAAAGGCACAATTGCTTTCTGTCCTGGCATCTTTACCCTGGGAGAAATCTTCATCGGCCTCGAATTCTGGGATGAGAAACAGCACATTCCTGGACCCGCAAGTGGCACGCACCGTCGAGCTTTGCGCTCAGGAGAAAGGTTTCAGCCTTGCGCTCCCAGGTGTCAATGATGGAGCTCCATTAACCCTAGAAAAGGAACAATCGCTTTCTGTCCTGACACCTTTTCCCAGGGAGGAATCTTCATCAGTCTGGAATTCTGGAATGAGAAACGGCAATTTCCCGGACCCTCACGTAGCACGCATGGTCGAGCTTTGCGCCCAGGGTATAGGAGGCAACCTTGGGCTCTCAGGTGCCAATGATGGGGCGCGATTAACCCTAGAAATGGAACAATCGCTTTCTGTCCTGGGAGCCTCTTCCCTGTGAGGAGTCTTCATCCGTCTGGAATTGAGGGCTGAAAAACGGCACTTTCCCGGACAAGAAAGTGGTACGCGCCGTTGAAGTTTGCGCCCACGGAAAAGGTGGCAGCCTTGAACTCTCAGGTGCCAATGATGGGGCACCATTGACCCTAGAAAAGGACAATTCGATTTCTGACCTGGCACCTTTTCCCTGGGAGGTGTCTTCGTCCGTCTGGAATTCTGGGCTGAAAAATGGCACTTCCCTGGACCCGCAAGTGGCACGCGCCGTCGACATTTGCACCCTGGGAAAAGGTGGCAGCCTTGGGCTCTCAGGTGCCAATGATGGGGCCCCGTTAACACTAGAAAAATAACACTTGCTTTCTGTCCTGGCACCTTTTCCCAGGGAGGAATCTTCGTCCATCTGGAATTCTGGGCTGAAAAATGGCACTGCCCCAAACCCGCACAAGGTACACACCGTCGACATTTGCACCCAGGGAAAAGGGGGCAGCCTTGGGCTCTCAGGTGCCAATGATGGTGCCCCATTACCCCTACAAAAGGCAGAATGGCTTTCTGTCCTGGCACCTTTTCCCAGGGAGGAATCTTCATCGGTTTGGAATTCTGGTCTGAGAATCGGCACTTTCCTGGACCCGCAAGTGGAACGCACCATCGAGCTTTGCGTCCAGGGAAAAGGTGGCAGTCTTGGGCTCTCAGGTGCCAATGATGGGGCCCCATTACCTTTACAAAAAGCACAATGGCTTTCTGTCCTGGCACCTTTTCCCTGGGAGGAGTCTTCATTGGTCTGGAATTCTGGGCTGTAAAATGGCACTTTCTGGGACCAGCACGTGGCACGCACTGTCATGCTTTGCGCCCAGGGAAAAGGAGGCAACCTCTGGCTCTCAGATGCCAATGACGGGCCCCCATTAACACTAGAAATGGAACAATCGCTTTCTGTCCTGGGAGCCCTTTCCCTGGGAGGAGTCGTCAGCTGTCTGGAATCCTGGGCTGAACAAAGCACTTTCTCTGAGCTGCACGTGGCAGGCACCATCTAGCTTTGCTCCCAGGGAAAAGGTGGCAGCCTTGGGTTCTCAGGTGCCAATGATGGGTCCCCGTTAACACTAGATAAATAACAATCGCTTTCTGTCCTGGCACCTTTAGCCTGGGAGGAATTTTCGTCCGTGTGGAATTCTCGGCTGAAAAACCGGCCCCTCCCCAGACCCGCACGTGGAACGCTCCATCGAGCTTTGCGCCCAGGCAAAAGGTGGCAGCCTTGGGCTCTCGGGTGCCAATGATGGGGCCCCATTACCCCTAGAAAAAGAACAATCGCTTTCTGTCCTGGCACCTTTTCCCAGGGAGAAATCTTCGCTGGCCTGGAATTCTGGGATGAGAAACGGCACATTCCCGGACTTGCAAGTGGCACGCGCCGTCGACATTTTTGCCCAGGGAAAAGGTGGCAGCCTTGGGCTCTCAGGTGCCAAAGATGGGGCCCCATTACCCCTACAAAAGGCACAATGGCTTTCTGTCCTGACACCTTTTCCCAGAGAGGAATCGACTTCCGTCTGGAATTCTGGGCTGAAAAACGGCCCATTCCCACACCCTCACAGGGTATGCACCGTCGAGCTTTGTACCCAGGGAAAAGGTGGCAGCCTTGGGCTCTCAGGTACCAATGATGGGGCCCAATTAGCATTACAAAATACACAATGGCTTTGTCTCCTGGTACCTTTTCCCTCTGAGGAATCTTCATAGGTCTGGAATTCTGGGCTGAAATATGGCACTTTCCGGGACCCGCAAGTGGAACGCTCCGTCGACATTTGCGCTCAGGGAAAAGGTGGCAGCCTTGGTCTCTCAGGTGTCAATTTTGAGGCCCCATTAAACCTAGGAAAGGCACAATTGCTTTCTGTCCTGGCACCTTTTCCCTGGGAGAAATCTTCATCAGCCTCGAATTCTGGGATGAGAAACAGCACATTCCTGGACCCGCAAGTGCCACGCACCGTCGAGCTTTGCGCTCAGGGAAAAGGTTGCAGCCTTGGGCTCTCAGGTGTCAATGATGGGGCCCGATTAACCCTAGAAATGGAACAATCGCTTTCTGTCCTTGGAGCCTCTTCCCTGTGAGGAGTCTTCATCGGTCTGGAATTCAGGGCTGAAAAACGGCACTTTCCCGGACAAGAAAGTGGTACGTGCTGTTGATGTTTGCGCCCACAGAAAAGGTGGCAGCCTTGAACTCTCAGGTGCCAATGATGGGGCACCATTGACCCTAGAAAAGGACAATTCGATTTCTGACCTGGCACCTTTTCCCTGGGAGGTGTCTTCGTCCGTCTGGAATTCTGGGCTGAAAAATGGAACTTCCCCGGACCCGCAAGTGGCACGCGCCGTCGACATTTGCGCTCAGGCAAAAGGTGGCAGCCTTAGGCTCTCAGTTGCCAATGATGGGGCCCCGTTAACACTAGAAAAATAACACTTGCTTTCTGTCTTGGCACCTTTTCCCAGGGAGGAATCTTCGTCCGTCTGGAAATCTGGGTTCAAAAATGGCACTGGCCCAAACCCGCACAAGGTACACACTGTCGAGCTTTGCACCCAGGGAAAAGGGGGCAGCCTTGGGCTCTCAGGTGCCAATGATGGTGCCCCATTACCCCTACAAAGGCACAATGGCTTTCTGTCCTGGCACCTTTTCCCTGGGAGGAGTCTTCATTGGTCTGGAATTCTGGGCTGTAAAATGGCAATTTCTGGGACCAGCACGTGGCACGCACTGTCGAGCTTTGCGCCCAGGGAAAAGGAGGCAACCTCTGGCTCTCAGATGCCAATGACGGGCCCCCATTAACACTAGAAATGGAACAATCGCTTTCTGTCCTTGGAGCCCTTTCCCTGGGAGGAGTCGTCATCCGTCTGGAATCCTGGGCTGAACAAAACACTTTCTCTGACCTGCACGTGGCAGGCACCATCTAGCTTTGCGCCCAGGGAAAAGGTGGCAGCCTTGGGTTCTCAGGTGCCAATGATGGGTCCCCGTTAACCCTAGATAAATAACAATCGCTTTCTGTCCTGGCACCTTTAGCCTGGGAGGAATTTTCGTCCGTGTGGAATTCTCGGCTGAAAAACCGGCCCCTCCCCGGACCCGCACGTGGAACGCGCCATCGAGCTTTGCGCCCAGGCAAAAGGTGGCAGCCTTGGGCTCTCGGGTGCCAATGATGGGGCCCCATTACCCCTAGAAAAAGAACAATCGCTTTCTGTCCTGGCACCTTTTCCCTGGGAGGAATCTTCTTTGGTCTGGAATTCTGGGCTGAAAACGGCTCTTTCCCTTACCCACATGTGGCACGCACCGCCGAGCTTTGCGCCCCGGGAAAAGGTGGCAGCCCTGGGCTCTCAGCTGCCAATTTTGGGGCCCCATTAACCCTAGAAAACGCACAAGCGCTTTCTGTCCTGGCACCTTTTCCCAGGGAGAAATCTTCGCTGGCCTGGAATTCTGGGATGAGAAACGGCACATTCCCGGACTTGCAAGTGGCACGCGCCGTGGACATTTGCGCCCAGGGAAAAGGTGGCAGCCTTGGGCTCTCAGGTGCCAATGATGGGGCCCCATTACCCCTACAAAATGCACAATGGCTTTCTGTCCTGACACCGTTTCCCAGAGAGGAATCGACTTCCGTCTGGAATTCTGGGCTGAAAAACGGCCCATTCCCACACCCGCACAGGGTATGCACCGTCGAGCTTTGTACCCAGGGAAAAGGTGGCAGCCTTGGGCTCTCAGGTACCAATGATGGGGCCCAATTAGCATTACAAAATACACAATGGCTTTGTCTCCTGGTACCTTTTCCCTCTGAGGAATCTTCATAGGTCTGGAATTCTGGGCTGAAATATGGCACTTTCCGGGACCCGCAAGTGGAACGCTCCGTCGAGCTATGCGCTCAGGGAAAAGGTGGCAGCCTTGGTCTCTCAGGTGTCAATTTTGAGGCCCCATTAAACCTAGGAAAGGCACAATTGCTTTCTGTCCTGGCACCTTTTCCCTGGGAGAAATCTTCATCAGCCTCGAATTCTGGGATGAGAAACAGCACATTCCTGGACCCGCAAGTGCCACGCACCGTCGAGCTTTGCGCTCAGGGAAAAGGTTGCAGCCTTGGGCTCTCAGGTGTCAATGATGGGGCCCGATTAACCCTAGAAATGGAACAATCGCTTTCTGTCCTTGGAGCCTCTTCCCTGTGAGGAGTCTTCATCGGTCTGGAATTCAGGGCTGAAAAACGGCACTTTCCCGGACAAGAAAGTGGTACGTGCTGTTGATGTTTGCGCCCACAGAAAAGGTGGCAGCCTTGAACTCTCAGGTGCCAATGATGGGGCACCATTGACCCTAGAAAAGGACAATTCGATTTCTGACCTGGCACCTTTTCCCTGGGAGGTGTCTTCGTCCATCTGGAATTCTGGGCTGAAAAATGGCACTTCCCGGACCCGCAAGTGGCACGCGCCGTCGACATTTGCACCCTGGGAAAAGGTGGCAGCCTTAGGCTCTCAGGTGCCAATGATGGGGCCCCGTTAACACTAGAAAAATAACACTTGCTTTCTGTCTTGGCACCTTTTCCCAGGGAGGAATCTTCGTCCGTCTGGAAATCTGGGTTCAAAAATGGCACTGCCCCAAACCCTCACAAGGTACACACCGTCGAGCTTTGCACCCAGGGAAAAGTGGGCAGCCTTGGGCTCTCAGGTGCCAATGATGGTGCCCCATTACCCCTAGAAAAGGCAGAATGGCTTTCTGTCCTGGCACCTTTTCCCAGGGAGGAATCTTCATCGGCTTGGAATTCTGGTCTGAGAATCGGCACTTTCCTGGGCCCGCAAGTGGAACGCACCATCGAGCTTTGCATCCAGGGAAAAGGTGGCAGTCTTGGGCTCTCAGGTGCCAATGATGGGGCCCCATTACCTTTACAAAAAACACAATGGCTTTCTGTCCTGGCACCTTTTCCCTGGGAGGAGTTTTCATTGGTCTGGAATTCTGGGCTGTAAAATGGCACTTTCTGGGACCGGCATGTGGCACGCACTGTCGTGCTTTGCGCCCAGGGAAAAGGAGGCAACCTCTGGCTCTCAGATGCCAATGACGGGCCCCCATTAACCCTAGAAATGGAACAATCGCTTTCTGTCCTGGGAGCCTTTTCCCTGGGAGGAGTCGTCATCCGTCTGGAATCCTGGGCTGAACAAAGCACTTTCTCTGAGCTGCACGTGGCAGGCACCATCTAGCTTTGCGCCCAGGGAAAAGGTGGCAGCCTTGGGCTCTCAGGTGCCAACGATGGGTCCCCGTTAACACTAGATAAATAACAATCGCTTTCTGTCCTGGCACCTTTAGCCTGGGAGGAATTTTCGTCCGTGTGGAATTCTCGGCTGAAAAACCGGCCCCTCCCCAGACCCGCACGTGGAACGCTCCATCGAGCTTTGCGCCCAGGCAAAAGGTGGCAGCCTTGGGCTCTCGGGTGCCAATGATGGGGCCCCATTACCCCTAGAAAAAGAACAATCGCTTTCTGTCCTGGCACCTTTTCCCAGGGAGAAATCTTCGCTGGCCTGGAATTCTGGGATGAGAAACGGCACATTCCCGGACTTGCAAGTGGCACGCGCCGTCGACATTTTTGCCCAGGGAAAAGGTGGCAGCCTTGGGCTCTCAGGTGCCAAAGATGGGGCCCCATTACCCCTACAAAAGGCACAATGGCTTTCTGTCCTGACACCTTTTCCCAGAGAGGAATCGACTTCCGTCTGGAATTCTGGGCTGAAAAACGGCCCATTCCCACACCCGCACAGGGTATGCACCGTCGAGCTTTGTACCCAGGGAAAAGGAGGCAGCCTTGGGCTCTCAGGTACCAATGATGGGGCCCAATTAGCATTACAAAATACACAATGGCTTTGTCTCCTGGTACCTTTTCCCTCTGAGGAATCTTCATAGGTCTGGAATTCTGGGCTGAAATATGTTACTTTCCGGGACCCGCAAGTGGAACGCTCTGTCGAGCTATGCGCTCAGGGAAAAGGTGGCAGCCTTGGTCTCTCAGGTATCAATTTTGAGGCCCCATTAAACCTAGGAAAGGCACAATTGCTTTCTGTCCTGGCACCTTTTCCCTGGGAGAAATCTTCATCAGCCTCGAATTCTGGGATGAGAAACAGCACATTCCTGGACCCGCAAGTGCCACGCACCGTCGAGCTTTGCGCTCAGGGAAAAGGTTGCAGCCTTGGGCTCTCAGGTGTCAATGATGGGGCCCGATTAACCCTAGAAATGGAACAATCGCTTTCTGTCCTTGGAGCCTCTTCCCTGTGAGGAGTCTTCATCGGTCTGGAATTCAGGGCTGAAAAACGGCACTTTCCCGGACAAGAAAGTGGTACGTGCTGTTGATGTTTGCGCCCACAGAAAAGGTGGCAGCCTTGAACTCTCAGGTGCCAATGATGGGGCACCATTGACCCTAGAAAAGGACAATTCGATTTCTGACCTGGCACCTTTTCCCTGGGAGGTGTCTTCGTCCGTCTGGAATTCTGGGCTGAAAAATGGAACTTCCCCGGACCCGCAAGTGGCACGCGCCGTTGACATTTGCGCTCAGGCAAAAGGTGGCAGCCTTAGGCTCTCAGGTGCCAATGATGGGGCCCCGTTAACACTAGAAAAATAACACTTGCTTTCTGTCTTGGCACCTTTTCCCAGGGAGGAATCTTCGTCCGTCTGGAAATCTGGGTTCAAAAATGGCACTGGCCCAAACCCGCACAAGGTACACACTGTCGAGCTTTGCACCCAGGGAAAAGGGGGCAGCCTTGGGCTCTCAGGTGCCAATGATGGTGCCCCATTACCCCTACAAAGGCACAATGGCTTTCTGTCCTGGCACCTTTTCCCTGGGAGGAGTCTTCATTGGTCTGGAATTCTGGGCTGTAAAATGGCACTTTCTGGGACCAGCACGTGGCACGCACTGTCGAGCTTTGCGCCCAGGGAAAAGGAGGCAACCTCTGGCTCTCAGATGCCAATGACGGGCCACCATTAACACTAGAAATGGAACAATCGCTTTCTGTCCTTGGAGCCCTTTCCCTGGGAGGAGTCGTCATCCGTCTGGAATCCTGGGCTGAACAAAACACTTTCTCTGACCTGCACGTGGCAGGCACCATCTAGCTTTGCGCCCAGGGAAAAGGTGGCAGCCTTGGGTTCTCAGGTGCCAATGATGGGTCCCCGTTAACCCTAGATAAATAACAATCGCTTTCTGTCCTGGCACCTTTAGCCTGGGAGGAATTTTCGTCCGTGTGGAATTCTCGGCTGAAAAACCGGCCCCTCCCCGGACCCGCACGTGGAACGCGCCATCGAGCTTTGCGCCCAGGCAAAAGGTGGCAGCCTTGGGCTCTCGGGTGCCAATGATGGGGCCCCATTACCCCTAGAAAAAGAAGAATCGCTTTCTGTCCTGGCACCTTTTCCCTGGGAGGAATCTTCTTTGGTCTGGAATTCTGGGCTGAAAACGGCTCTTTCCCTTACCCACATGTGGCACGCACCGCCGAGCTTTGCGCCCCGGGAAAAGGTGGCAGCCCTGGGCTCTCAGCTGCCAATTTTGGGGCCCCATTAACCCTAGAAAACGCACAAGCGCTTTCTGTCCTGGCACCTTTTCCCAGGGAGAAATCTTCGCTGGCCTGGAATTCTGGGATGAGAAACGGCACATTCCCGGACTTGCAAGTGGCACGCGCCGTCGACATTTGCGCCCAGGGAAAAGGTGGCAGCCTTGGGCTCTCAGGTGCCAATGATGGGGCCCCATTACCCCTACAAAATGCACAATGGCTTTCTGTCCTGACACCGTTTCCCAGAGAGGAATCGACTTCCGTCTGGAATTCTGGGCTGAAAAACGGCCCATTCCCACACCCGCACAGGGTATGCACCGTCGAGCTTTGTACCCAGGGAAAAGGTGGCAGCCTTGGGCTCTCAGGTACCAATGATGGGGCCCAATTAGCATTACAAAATACACAATGGCTTTGTCTCCTGGTACCTTTTCCCTCTGAGGAATCTTCATAGGTCTGGAATTCTGGGCTGAAATATGGCACTTTCCGGGACCCGCAAGTGGAACGCTCCGTCGACATTTGCGCTCAGGGAAAAGGTGGCAGCCTTGGTCTCTCAGGTGTCAATTTTGAGGCCCCATTAAACCTAGGAAAGGCACAATTGCTTTCTGTCCTGGCACCTTTTCCCTGGGAGAAATCTTCATCAGCCTCGAATTCTGGGATGAGAAACAGCACATTCCTGGACCCGCAAGTGCCACGCACCGTCGAGCTTTGCGCTCAGGGAAAAGGTTGCAGCCTTGGGCTCTCAGGTGTCAATGATGGGGCCCGATTAACCCTAGAAATGGAACAATCGCTTTCTGTCCTTGGAGCCTCTTCCCTGTGAGGAGTCTTCATCGGTCTGGAATTCAGGGCTGGAAAACGGCACTTTCCCGGACAAGAAAGTGGTACGTGCTGTTGATGTTTGCGCCCACAGAAAAGGTGGCAGCCTTGAACTCTCAGGTGCCAATGATGGGGCACCATTGACCCTAGAAAAGGACAATTCGATTTCTGACCTGGCACCTTTTCCCTGGGAGGTGTCTTCGTCCGTCTGGAATTCTGGGCTGAAAAATGGAACTTCCCCGGACCCGCAAGTGGCACGCGCCGTTGACATTTGCGCTCAGGCAAAAGGTGGCAGCCTTAGGCTCTCAGGTGCCAATGATGGGGCCCCGTTAACACTAGAAAAATAACACTTGCTTTCTGTCTTGGCACCTTTTCCCAGGGAGGAATCTTCGTCCGTCTGGAAATCTGGGTTCAAAAATGGCACTGGCCCAAACCCGCACAAGGTACACACTGTCGAGCTTTGCACCCAGGGAAAAGGGGGCAGCCTTGGGCTCTCAGGTGCCAATGATGGTGCCCCATTACCCCTACAAAGGCACAATGGCTTTCTGTCCTGGCACCTTTTCCCTGGGAGGAGTCTTCATTGGTCTGGAATTCTGGGCTGTAAAATGGCACTTTCTGGGACCAGCACGTGGCACGCACTGTCGAGCTTTGCGCCCAGGGAAAAGGAGGCAACCTCTGGCTCTCAGATGCCAATGACGGGCCACCATTAACACTAGAAATGGAACAATCGCTTTCTGTCCTTGGAGCCCTTTCCCTGGGAGGAGTCGTCATCCGTCTGGAATCCTGGGCTGAACAAAACACTTTCTCTGACCTGCACGTGGCAGGCACCATCTAGCTTTGCGCCCAGGGAAAAGGTGGCAGCCTTGGGTTCTCAGGTGCCAATGATGGGTCCCCGTTAACCCTAGATAAATAACAATCGCTTTCTGTCCTGGCACCTTTAGCCTGGGAGGAATTTTCGTCCGTGTGGAATTCTCGGCTGAAAAACCGGCCCCTCCCCGGACCCGCACGTGGAACGCGCCATCGAGCTTTGCGCCCAGGCAAAAGGTGGCAGCCTTGGGTTCTCAGGTACCAATGATGGGGCCCAATTAGCATTACAAAATACACAATGGCTTTGTCTCCTGGTACCTTTTCCCTCTGAGGAATCTTCATAGGTCTGGAATTCTGGGCTGAAATATGGCACTTTCCGGGACCCGCAAGTGGAACGCTCCGTCGACATTTGCGCTCAGGGAAAAGGTGGCAGCCTTGGTCTCTCAGGTGTCAATTTTGAGGCCCCATTAAACCTAGGAAAGGCACAATTGCTTTCTGTCCTGGCACCTTTTCCCTGGGAGAAATCTTCATCAGCCTCGAATTCTGGGATGAGAAACAGCACATTCCTGGACCCGCAAGTGCCACGCACCGTCGAGCTTTGCGCTCAGGGAAAAGGTTGCAGCCTTGGGCTCTCAGGTGTCAATGATGGGGCCCGATTAACCCTAGAAATGGAACAATCGCTTTCTGTCCTTGGAGCCTCTTCCCTGTGAGGAGTCTTCATCGGTCTGGAATTCAGGGCTGGAAAACGGCACTTTCCCGGACAAGAAAGTGGTACGTGCTGTTGATGTTTGCGCCCACAGAAAAGGTGGCAGCCTTGAACTCTCAGGTGCCAATGATGGGGCACCATTGACCCTAGAAAAGGACAATTCGATTTCTGACCTGGCACCTTTTCCCTGGGAGGTGTCTTCGTCCGTCTGGAATTCTGGGCTGAAAAATGGAACTTCCCCGGACCCGCAAGTGGCACGCGCCGTTGACATTTGCGCTCAGGCAAAAGGTGGCAGCCTTAGGCTCTCAGGTGCCAATGATGGGGCCCCGTTAACACTAGAAAAATAACACTTGCTTTCTGTCTTGGCACCTTTTCCCAGGGAGGAATCTTCGTCCGTCTGGAAATCTGGGTTCAAAAATGGCACTGGCCCAAACCCGCACAAGGTACACACTGTCGAGCTTTGCACCCAGGGAAAAGGGGGCAGCCTTGGGCTCTCAGGTGCCAATGATGGTGCCCCATTACCCCTACAAAGGCACAATGGCTTTCTGTCCTGGCACCTTTTCCCTGGGAGGAGTCTTCATTGGTCTGGAATTCTGGGCTGTAAAATGGCACTTTCTGGGACCAGCACGTGGCACGCACTGTCGAGCTTTGCGCCCAGGGAAAAGGAGGCAACCTCTGGCTCTCAGATGCCAATGACGGGCCACCATTAACACTAGAAATGGAACAATCGCTTTCTGTCCTTGGAGCCCTTTCCCTGGGAGGAGTCGTCATCCGTCTGGAATCCTGGGCTGAACAAAACACTTTCTCTGACCTGCACGTGGCAGGCACCATCTAGCTTTGCGCCCAGGGAAAAGGTGGCAGCCTTGGGTTCTCAGGTGCCAATGATGGGTCCCCGTTAACCCTAGATAAATAACAATCGCTTTCTGTCCTGGCACCTTTAGCCTGGGAGGAATTTTCGTCCGTGTGGAATTCTCGGCTGAAAAACCGGCCCCTCCCCGGACCCGCACGTGGAACGCGCCATCGAGCTTTGCGCCCAGGCAAAAGGTGGCAGCCTTGGGCTCTCGGGTGCCAATGATGGGGCCCCATTACCCCTAGAAAAAGAAGAATCGCTTTCTGTCCTGGCACCTTTTCCCTGGGAGGAATCTTCTTTGGTCTGGAATTCTGGGCTGAAAACGGCTCTTTCCCTTACCCACATGTGGCACGCACCGCCGAGCTTTGCGCCCCGGGAAAAGGTGGCAGCCCTGGGCTCTCAGCTGCCAATTTTGGGGCCCCATTAACCCTAGAAAACGCACAAGCGCTTTCTGTCCTGGCACCTTTTCCCAGGGAGAAATCTTCGCTGGCCTGGAATTCTGGGATGAGAAACGGCACATTCCCGGACTTGCAAGTGGCACGCGCCGTCGACATTTGCGCCCAGGGAAAAGGTGGCAGCCTTGGGCTCTCAGGTGCCAATGATGGGGCCCCATTACCCCTACAAAATGCACAATGGCTTTCTGTCCTGACACCGTTTCCCAGAGAGGAATCGACTTCCGTCTGGAATTCTGGGCTGAAAAACGGCCCATTCCCACACCCGCACAGGGTATGCACCGTCGAGCTTTGTACCCAGGGAAAAGGTGGCAGCCTTGGGCTCTCAGGTACCAATGATGGGGCCCAATTAGCATTACAAAATACACAATGGCTTTGTCTCCTGGTACCTTTTCCCTCTGAGGAATCTTCATAGGTCTGGAATTCTGGGCTGAAATATGGCACTTTCCGGGACCCGCAAGTGGAACGCTCCGTCGACATTTGCGCTCAGGGAAAAGGTGGCAGCCTTGGTCTCTCAGGTGTCAATTTTGAGGCCCCATTAAACCTAGGAAAGGCACAATTGCTTTCTGTCCTGGCACCTTTTCCCTGGGAGAAATCTTCATCAGCCTCGAATTCTGGGATGAGAAACAGCACATTCCTGGACCCGCAAGTGCCACGCACCGTCGAGCTTTGCGCTCAGGGAAAAGGTTGCAGCCTTGGGCTCTCAGGTGTCAATGATGGGGCCCGATTAACCCTAGAAATGGAACAATCGCTTTCTGTCCTTGGAGCCTCTTCCCTGTGAGGAGTCTTCATCGGTCTGGAATTCAGGGCTGGAAAACGGCACTTTCCCGGACAAGAAAGTGGTACGTGCTGTTGATGTTTGCGCCCACAGAAAAGGTGGCAGCCTTGAACTCTCAGGTGCCAATGATGGGGCACCATTGACCCTAGAAAAGGACAATTCGATTTCTGACCTGGCACCTTTTCCCTGGGAGGTGTCTTCGTCCGTCTGGAATTCTGGGCTGAAAAATGGCACTTCCCGGACCCGCAAGTGGCACGCGCCGTCGACATTTGCACCCTGGGAAAAGGTGGCAGCCTTAGGCTCTCAGGTGCCAATGATGGGGCCCCGTTAACACTAGAAAAATAACACTTGCTTTCTGTCTTGGCACCTTTTCCCAGGGAGGAATCTTCGTCCGTCTGGAAATCTGGGTTCAAAAATGGCACTGCCCCAAACCCTCACAAGGTACGCACCGTCGAGCTTTGCACCCAGGGAAAAGTTGGCAGCCTTGGGCTCTCAGGTGCCAATGATGGTGCCCCATTACCCCTACAAAAGGCACAATCGCTTTCTGTCCTGGCACCGTTTCCCAGGGAGGAATCTTCATTGGTTTGGAATTCTGGTCTGAGAATCGGCACTTTCCTGGACCCGCAAGTAGAACGCACCATCGAGCTTTGCGTCCAGGGAAAAGGTGGCAGTCTTGGGCTCTCAGGTGCCAATGATGGGGCCCCATTACCTTTACAAAAAGCACAATGGCTTTCTGTCCTGGCACCTTTTCCCTGGGAGGAGTCTTCATTGGTCTGGAATTCTGGGCTGTAAAATGGCAATTTCTGGGACCAGCACGTGGCACGCACTGTCGTGCTTTGCGACCAGGGAAAAGGAGGCAACCTCTGGCTCTCAGATGCCAATGACGGGCCCCCATTAACACTAGAAATGGAACAATCGCTTTCTGTCCTGGGAGCCTTTTCCCTGGGAGGAGTCGTCAGCCGTCTGGAATTCAGGGCTGAACAAAGCACTTTTTCTGACCTGCATGTGGCAGGCACCATCTAGCTTTGCGCCCAGGGAAAAGGTGGCAGCCTTGGGCTCTCAGGTGCCAACGATGGGTCCCCGTTAACACTAGATAAATAACAATCGCTTTCTGTCCTGGCACTTTTTCCCAGGGAGGAATTTTCGTCCGTCTGGAATTCTAGGCTGAAAAACGGCACTTCCCCGGACCTGCAAGTGGAACGCACCGTCGAGCTTTGTGCCCAGGCAAAAGGTGGCAGCCTTGGGCTCTCAGGTGCCAATGATGGGGCCCCATTACTCCTAGAAAAAGAACAATCGCTTTCTGTCCTGGCACCTTTTCCCTGGGAGGAATCTTCATTGGTCTGGAATTCTGGCCTGGAAACGGCTCTTTCCCTTACCCGCATGTGGCACGCACCGTCGAGCTTTGCGCCCAGGGAAAAGGTGGCAGCCTTGGGCTCTCAGCTGCCAATTTTGGGGCCCCATTAACCCTAGAAAAGGAACAATCGCTTTCTGTCCTGGCACCTTTTCCCAGGGAGAAATCTTCACTGCCCTGGAATTCTGGGATGAGAAACGGCACATTCCCGGACTTGCAAGTGGCACGCGCCGTCGACATCTGCGCCTAGGGAAAATGTGGCAGGCCTGGGCTCTCAGGTGCCAAAGATGGGGCCCCATTACCCCTAGAAAAGGCACAATGGCTTTTTGTCCTGACACCTTTTCCCAGAGAGGAATCGACTTCCGTCTGGAATTCTGGGCTGAAAAATGGCCCTTTCCCCTACTCACACAGGGTATGCACCGTCGAGCTTTGCACCCTGGGAAAAGGTGGCAGCCTTGGGTTCTCAGGTGCCAATGATGGGGCCCAATTAACATTACAAAATACACAATGGCTTTGTCTCCTGGTACCTTTTCCCTCTGAGGAATCTTCATAGGTCTGGAATTGTGGGCTGAAAAATGGCACTTCCTGGGACCCACACGTGGAACGCTCCGTCGAGCTTTGCGCCCAGGGAAAAGGTGGCAGCCTTGGGCTCTCAGGTGTCAATTTTGGGGCCCTATTAAGTCTAGAAAAGGCACAATTGCTTTCTGTCCAGGCACCTTTTCCCTGGGAGAAATCTTCATCGGCCTCGAATTCTGGGATGAGAAACAGCACATTCCTGGACCCGCAAGTGGCACGCACCATCCAGCTTTGCGCTCAGGGAAAAGGTTGCAGCCTTGGGCTCTCAGGTGTCAATGATGGAGCCCCATTAACCCTAGAAAAGGAACAATCGCTTTCTGTCCTGACACCTTTTCCCAGGGAGGAATCTTCATCGGTCTGGAATTCTGGAATGAGAAACGGCAATTTCCCGGACCCTCACATAGCACGCATGGTCGAGCTTTGCGCCCAGGGTATAGGAGGCAACCTTGGGCTCTCAGGTGCCAATGATGGGGCCCGATTAACCCTAGAAATGGAACAATCGCTTTGTGTCCTGAGAGCCTCTTCCCTGTGAGGTGTCTTCATCCGTCTGGAATTGAGGGCTGAAAAACGGCACTTTCCCGGACAAGAAAGTGGTACGTGCTGTTGATGTTTGCGCCCACAGAAAAGGTGGCAGCCTTGAACTCTCAGGTGCCAATGATGGGGCACCACTGACCCTAGAAAAGGACAATTCGATTTCTGACCTGGCACCTTTTCCCTGGGAGGTGTCTTCGTCCGTCTGGAATTCTGGGCTGAAAAATGGCACTTCCCCGGAGCCGCAAGTGGCACGCGCCGTCGACATTTGCGCCCAGGCAAAAGGTGGCAGCCTTGGGCTCTCAGGTGCCAATGATGGGGCCCCGTTAACACTAGAAAAATAACACTTGCTTTCTGTCTTGGCACCTTTTCCCTGGGAGGAATCTTCGTCCGTCTGGAAATCTGGGTTCAAAAACGGCACTGCCCCAAACCCGCACAAGGTACACACTGTCGAGCTTTGCACCCAGGGAAAAGGGGGCAGCCTTGGGCTCTCAGGTGCCAATGATGGTGCCCCATTACCCCTACAAAGGCACAATGGCTTTCTGTCCTGGCACATTTTCCAAGGGAGAAATCTTCGCTGGCCTGGAATTCTGGGAGGAGAAACGGCACATTCCCGGACTTGCAAGTGGCACGCGCCGTGGACATTTGCGCCCAGGGAAAAGGTGGCAGCCTTGGGCTCTCAGGTGCCAAAGATGGGTCCCCATTACCCCTACAAAATGCACAATGGCTTTCTGTCCTGACACCGTTTCCCAGAGAGGAATCGACTTCCGTCTGGAATTCTGGGCTGAAAAACGGCCCATTCCCACACCCGCACAGGGTATGCACCGTCGAGCTTTGCACCCAGGGAAAAGGTGGCAGCCTTGGGCTCTCAGGTACCAATGATGGGGCCCAATTAGCATTACAAAATACACAATGGCTTTGTCTCCTGGTACCTTTTCCCTCTGAGGAATCTTCATAGGTCTGGAATTCTGGGCTGAAATATGGCACTTTCCGGGACCCGCAAGTGGAACGCTCCGTCGACATTTGCGCCCAGGGAAAAGGTGGCAACCTTGGTCTCTAAGGTGTCAATTTTGAGGCCCCATTAACCCTAGGAAAGGCACAATTGCTTTCTGTCCTGGCACCTTTTCCCTGGGAGAAATCTTCATCAGCCTCGAATTCTGGGATGAGAAACAGCACATTCCTGGACCCGCAAGTGGCACGCACCGTCGAGCTTTGCGCTCAGGGAAAAGGTTGCAGCCTTGGGCTCTCAGGTGTCAATGATGGGGCCCGATTAACCCTAGAAATGGAACAATCGCTTTCTGTCCTGGGAGCCTCTTCCCTGTGAGGAGTCTTCATCCGTCTGGAATTCAGGGCTGAAAAACGGCACTTTCCCGGACAAGAAAGTGGTACGTGCTGTTGATGTTTGCGCCCACAGAAAAGGTGGCAGCCTTGAACTCTCAGGTGCCAATGATGGGACACCATTGACCCTAGAAAAGGACAATTCGATTTCTCACCTGGCACCTTTTCCCTGGGAGGTGTCTTCGTCCGTCTGGAATTCTGGGCTGAAAAATGGCACTTCCCCGGACCCGCAAGTGGCACGCGCCGTCGACATTTGCACCCTGGGAAAAGGTGGCAGCCTTAGGCTCTCAGGTGCCAATGATGGGGCCCCGTTAACACTAGAAAAATAACACTTGCTTTCTGTCTTGGCACCTTTTCCCAGGGAGGAATCTTCGTCCGTCTGGAAATCTGGGTTCAAAAATGGCACTGCCCCAAACCCGCACAAGGTACGCACCGTCGAGCTTTGCACCCAGGGAAAAGTGGGCAGCCTTGGGCTCTCAGGTGCCAAAGATGGTGCCCCATTACCCCTAGAAAAGGCACAATGGCTTTCTGTCCTGGCACCTTTTCCCAGGGAGGAATCTTCATCGGCTTGGAATTCTGGTCTGAGAATCGGCACTTTCCTGGACCCGCAAGTGGAACGCACCATCGAGCTTTGCATCCAGGGAAAAGGTGGCAGTCTTGGGCTCTCAGGTGCCAATGATGGGGCCCCATTACCCCTAGAAAAAGCACAATGGCTTTCTGTCCTGGCACCTTTTCCCTGGGAGGAGTCTTCATTGGTCTGGAATTCTGGGCTGTAAAATGGCACTTTCTGGGACCGGCATGTGGCACGCACTGTCGTGCTTTGCGCCCAGGGAAAAGGAGGCAACCTCTGGCTCTCAGATGCCAATGACGGGCCCCCATTAACACTAGAAATGGAACAATCGCTTTCTGTCCTGGGAGCCCTTTCCCTGGGAGGAGTCGTCATCCATCTGGAATTCAGGGCTGAACAAAGCACTTTCTCTGACCTGCACGTGGCAGGCACCATCTAGCTTTGCGCCCAGGGAAAAGGTGGCAGCCTTGGGCTCTCAGGTGCCAATGATGGGGCCCCGTTAACACTAGAAAAATAACACTTGCTTTCTGTCCTGGCACCTTTTCCCAGGGAGGAATCTTCGTCCGTCTGGAAATCTGCGTTCAAAAATGGCACTTCCCCAAACCCGCACAAGGTACGCACCGTCGAGCTTTGCGCCCAGGGAAAAGGGGGCAGCCTTGGGCTCTCAGGTGCCAATGATGGTGCCCCATTACCCCTACAAAAGGCACAATGGCTTTCTGTCCTGGCACCTTTTCCCAGGGAGGAATCTTCATTGGTTTGGAATTCTGGTCTGAGAATCGGCACTTTCCTGGACCCGCAAGTAGAACGCACCATCGAGCTTTGCGTCCAGGGAAAAGGTGGCAGTCTTGGGCTCTCAGGTGCCAATGATGGGGCCCCATTACCTTTACAAAAAGCACAATGGCTTTCTGTCCTGGCACCTTTTCCCTGGGAGGAGTCTTCATTGGTCTGGAATTCTGGGCTGTAAAATGGCAATTTCTGGGACCAGCACGTGGCACGCACTGTCGTGCTTTGCGACCAGGGAAAAGGAGGCAACCTCTGGCTCTCAGATGCCAATGACGGGCCCCCATTAACACTAGAAATGGAACAATCGCTTTCTGTCCTGGGAGCCTTTTCCCTGGGAGGAGTCGTCAGCCGTCTGGAATTCAGGGCTGAACAAAGCACTTTTTCTGACCTGCACGTGGCAGGCACCATCTAGCTTTGCGCCCAGGGAAAAGGTGGCAGCCTTGGGCTCTCAGGTGCCAACGATGGGTCCCCGTTAACACTAGATAAATAACAATCGCTTTCTGTCCTGGCACTTTTTCCCAGGGAGGAATTTTCGTCCGTCTGGAATTCTAGGCTGAAAAACGGCACTTCCCCGGACCTGCAAGTGGAACGCACCGTCGAGCTTTGTGCCCAGGCAAAAGGTGGCAGCCTTGGGCTCTCAGGTGCCAATGATGGGGCCCCATTACTCCTAGAAAAAGAACAATCGCTTTCTGTCCTGGCACCTTTTCCCTGGGAGGAATCTTCATTGGTCTGGAATTCTGGGCTGGAAACGGCTCTTTCCCTTACCCGCATGTGGCACGCACCGTCGAGCTTTGCGCCCAGGGAAAAGGTGGCAGCCTTGGGCTCTCAGCTGCCAATTTTGGGGCCCCATTAACCCTAGAAAAGGAACAATCGCTTTCTGTCCTGGCACCTTTTCCCAGGGAGAAATCTTCACTGCCCTGGAATTCTGGGATGAGAAACGGCACATTCCCGGACTTGCAAGTGGCACGCGCCGTCGACATCTGCGCCTAGGGAAAATGTGGCAGGCCTGGGCTCTCAGGTGCCAAAGATGGGGCCCCATTACCCCTAGAAAAGGCACAATGGCTTTTTGTCCTGACACCTTTTCCCAGAGAGGAATCGACTTCCGTCTGGAATTCTGGGCTGAAAAATGGCCCTTTCCCCTACTCACACAGGGTATGCACCGTCGAGCTTTGCACCCTGGGAAAAGGTGGCAGCCTTGGGTTCTCAGGTGCCAATGATGGGGCCCAATTAACATCACAAAATACACAATGGCTTTGTCTCCTGGTACCTTTTCCCTCTGAGGAATCTTCATAGGTCTGGAATTGTGGGCTGAAAAATGGCACTTCCTGGGACCCACACGTGGAACGCTCCGTCGAGCTTTGCGCCCAGGGAAAAGGTGGCAGCCTTGGGCTCTCAGGTGTCAATTTTGGGGCCCTATTAAGTCTAGAAAAGGCACAATTGCTTTCTGTCCTGGCACCTTTTCCCTGGGAGAAATCTTCATCGGCCTCGAATTCTGGGATGAGAAACAGCACATTCCTGGACCCGCAAGTGGCACGCACCGTCCAGCTTTGCGCTCAGGGAAAAGGTTGCAGCCTTGGGCTCTCAGGTGTCAATGATGGAGCCCCATTAACCCTAGAAAAGGAACAATCGCTTTCTGTCCTGACACCTTTTCCCAGGGAGGAATCTTCATCGGTCTGGAATTCTGGAATGAGAAACGGCAATTTCCCGGACCCTCACATAGCACGCATGGTCGAGCTTTGCGCCCAGGGTATAGGAGGCAACCTTGGGCTCTCAGGTGCCAATGATGGGGCCCGATTAACCCTAGAAATGGAACAATCGCTTTGTGTCCTGAGAGCCTCTTCCCTGTGAGGTGTCTTCATCCGTCTGGAATTGAGGGCTGAAAAACGGCACTTTCCCGGACAAGAAAGTGGTACGTGCTGTTGATGTTTGCGCCCACAGAAAAGGTGGCAGCCTTGAACTCTCAGGTGCCAATGATGGGGCACCACTGACCCTAGAAAAGGACAATTCGATTTCTGACCTGGCACCTTTTCCCTGGGAGGTGTCTTCGTCCGTCTGGAATTCTGGGCTGAAAAATGGCACTTCCCCGGAGCCGCAAGTGGCACGCGCCGTCGACATTTGCGCCCAGGCAAAAGGTGGCAGCCTTGGGCTCTCAGGTGCCAATGATGGGGCCCCGTTAACACCAGAAAAATAACACTTGCTTTCTGTCTTGGCACCTTTTCCCTGGGAGGAATCTTCGTCCGTCTGGAAATCTGGGTTCAAAAACGGCACTGCCCCAAACCCGCACAAGGTACACACTGTCGAGCTTTGCACCCAGGGAAAACGGGGCAGCCTTGGGCTCTCAGGTGCCAATGATGGTGCCCCATTACCCCTACAAAGGCACAATGGCTTTCTGTCCTGGCACATTTTCCAAGGGAGAAATCTTCGCTGGCCTGGAATTCTGGGATGAGAAACGGCACATTCCCGGACTTGCAAGTGGCACGCGCCGTGGACATTTGCGCCCAGGGAAAAGGTGGCAGCCTTGGGCTCTCAGGTGCCAAAGATGGGTCCCCATTACCCCTACAAAATGCACAATGGCTTTCTGTCCTGACACCGTTTCCCAGAGAGGAATCGACTTCCGTCTGGAATTCTGGGCTGAAAAACGGCCCATTCCCACACCCGCACAGGGTATGCACCGTCGAGCTTTGCACCCAGGGAAAAGGTGGCAGCCTTGGGTTCTCAGGTACCAATGATGGGGCCCAATTAGCATTACAAAATACACAATGGCTTTGTCTCCTGGTACCTTTTCCCAGGGAGGAATCTTCATAGGTCTGGAATTCTGGGCTGAAATATGTCACTTTCCGGGACCCGCAAGTGGAACGCTCCGTCGACATTTGCGCCCAGGGAAAAGGTGGCAACCTTGGTCTCTAAGGTGTCAATTTTGAGGCCCCATTAACCCTAGGAAAGGCACAATTGCTTTCTGTCCTGGCACCTTTTCCCTGGGAGAAATCTTCATCAGCCTCGAATTCTGGGATGAGAAACAGCACATTCCTGGACCCGCAAGTGGCACGCACCGTCGAGCTTTGCGCTCAGGGAAAAGGTTGCAGCCTTGGGCTCTCAGGTGTCAATGATGGGGCCCGATTAACCCTAGAAATGGAACAATCGCTTTCTGTCCTGGGAGCCTCTTCCCTGTGAGGAGTCTTCATCCGTCTGGAATTCAGGGCTGAAAAACGGCACTTTCCCGGACAAGAAAGTGGTACGTGCTGTTGATGTTTGCGCCCACAGAAAAGGTGGCAGCCTTGAACTCTCAGGTGCCAATGATGGGACACCATTGACCCTAGAAAAGGACAATTCGATTTCTCACCTGGCACCTTTTCCCTGGGAGGTGTCTTCGTCCGTCTGGAATTCTGGGCTGAAAAATGGCACTTCCCCGGAGCCGCAAGTGGCACGCGCCGTCGACATTTGCGCCCAGGCAAAAGGTGGCAGCCTTGGGCTCTCAGGTGCCAATGATGGGGCCCCGTTAACACCAGAAAAATAACACTTGCTTTCTGTCTTGGCACCTTTTCCCTGGGAGGAATCTTCGTCCGTCTGGAAATCTGGGTTCAAAAACGGCACTGCCCCAAACCCGCACAAGGTACACACTGTCGAGCTTTGCACCCAGGGAAAACGGGGCAGCCTTGGGCTCTCAGGTGCCAATGATGGTGCCCCATTACCCCTACAAAGGCACAATGGCTTTCTGTCCTGGCACATTTTCCAAGGGAGAAATCTTCGCTGGCCTGGAATTCTGGGATGAGAAACGGCACATTCCCGGACTTGCAAGTGGCACGCGCCGTGGACATTTGCGCCCAGGGAAAAGGTGGCAGCCTTGGGCTCTCAGGTGCCAAAGATGGGTCCCCATTACCCCTACAAAATGCACAATGGCTTTCTGTCCTGACACCGTTTCCCAGAGAGGAATCGACTTCCGTCTGGAATTCTGGGCTGAAAAACGGCCCATTCCCACACCCGCACAGGGTATGCACCGTCGAGCTTTGCACCCAGGGAAAAGGTGGCAGCCTTGGGTTCTCAGGTACCAATGATGGGGCCCAATTAGCATTACAAAATACACAATGGCTTTGTCTCCTGGTACCTTTTCCCAGGGAGGAATCTTCATAAGTCTGGAATTCTGGGCTGAAATATGTCACTTTCCGGGACCCGCAAGTGGAACGCTCCGTCGACATTTGCGCCCAGGGAAAAGGTGGCAACCTTGGTCTCTAAGGTGTCAATTTTGAGGCCCCATTAACCCTAGGAAAGGCACAATTGCTTTCTGTCCTGGCACCTTTTCCCTGGGAGAAATCTTCATCAGCCTCGAATTCTGGGATGAGAAACAGCACATTCCTGGACCCGCAAGTGGCACGCACCGTCGAGCTTTGCGCTCAGGGAAAAGGTTGCAGCCTTGGGCTCTCAGGTGTCAATGATGGGGCCCGATTAACCCTAGAAATGGAACAATCGCTTTCTGTCCTGGGAGCCTCTTCCCTGTGAGGAGTCTTCATCGGTCTGGAATTCAGGGCTGAAAAACGGCACTTTCCCGGACAAGAAAGTGGTACGTGCTGTTGATGTTTGCGCCCACAGAAAAGGTGGCAGCCTTGAACTCTCAGGTGCCAATGATGGGACACCATTGACCCTAGAAAAGGACAATTCGATTTCTCACCTGGCACCTTTTCCCTGGGAGGTGTCTTCGTCCGTCTGGAATTCTGGGCTGAAAAATGGCACTTCCCCGGACCCGCAAGTGGCACGCGCCGTCGACATTTGCACCCTGGGAAAAGGTGGCAGCCTTAGGCTCTCAGGTGCCAATGATGGGGCCCCGTTAACACTAGAAAAATAACACTTGCTTTCTGTCTTGGCACCTTTTCCCAGGGAGGAATCTTCGTCTGTCTGGAAATCTGCGTTCAAAAATGGCACTGCCCCAAACCCGCACAAGGTACGCACCGTCGAGCTTTGCACCCAGGGAAAAGGTGGCAGTCTTGGGCTCTCAGGTGCCAATGATGGTGCCCCATTACCCCTAGAAAAGGCACAATGGCTTTCTGTCCTGGCACCTTTTCCCAGGGAGGAATCTTCATCGGCTTGGAATTCTGGTCTGAGAATCGGCACTTTCCTGGACCCGCAAGTGGAACGCACCATCGAGCTTTGCATCCAGGGAAAAGGTGGCAGTCTTGGGCTCTCAGGTGCCAATGATGGGGCCCCATTACCCCTAGAAAAAGCACAATGGCTTTCTGTCCTGGCACCTTTTCCCTGGGAGGAGTCTTCATTGGTCTGGAATTCTGGGCTGTAAAATGGCACTTTCTGGGACCGGCATGTGGCACGCACTGTCGTGCTTTGCGCCCAGGGAAAAGGAGGCAACCTCTGGCTCTCAGATGCCAATGACGGGCCCCCATTAACACTAGAAATGGAACAATCGCTTTCTGTCCTGGGAGCCCTTTCCCTGGGAGGAGTCGTCATCCATCTGGAATCCTGGGCTGAACAAAGCACTTTCTCTGACCTGCACGTGGCAGGCACCATCTAGCTTTGCGCCCAGGGAAAAGGTGGCAGCCTTGGGCTCTCAGGTGCCAATGATGGGGCCCCGTTAACACTAGAAAAATAACACTTGCTTTCTGTCCTGGCACCTTTTCCCAGGGAGGAATCTTCGTCCGTCTGGAAATCTGCGTTCAAAAATGGCACTGCCCCAAACCCGCACAAGGTACGCACCGTCGAGCTTTGCGCCCAGGGAAAAGGGGGCAGCCTTGGGCTCTAAGGTGCCAATGATGGTGCCCCATTACCCCTACAAAAGGCACAATCGCTTTCTGTCCTGGCACCTTTTCCCAGGGAGGAATCTTCATTGGTTTGGAATTCTGGTCTGAGAATCGGCACTTTCCTGGACCCGCAAGTAGAACGCACCATCGAGCTTTGCGTCCAGGGAAAAGGTGGCAGTCTTGGGCTCTCAGGTGCCAATGATGGGGCCCCATTACCTTTACAAAAAGCACAATGGCTTTCTGTCCTGGCACCTTTTCCCTGGGAGGAGTCTTCATTGGTCTGGAATTCTGGGCTGTAAAATGGCAATTTCTGGGACCAGCACGTGGCACGCACTGTCGTGCTTTGCGCCCAGGGAAAAGGAGGCAACCTCTGGCTCTCAGATGCCAATGACGGGCCCCCATTAACACTAGAAATGGAACAATCGCTTTCTGTCCTGGGAGCCTTTTCCCTGGGAGGAGTCGTCAGCCGTCTGGAATTCAGGGCTGAACAAAGCACTTTTTCTGACCTGCACGTGGCAGGCACCATCTAGCTTTGCGCCCAGGTAAAAGGTGGCAGCCTTGGGCTCTAAGGTGCCAACGATGGGTCCCCGTTAACACTAGATAAATAACAATCACTTTCTGTCCTGGCACTTTTTCCCAGGGAGGAATTTTCGTCCGTCTGGAATTCTAGGCTGAAAAACGGCACTTCCCCGGACCTGCAAGTGGAACGCACCGTCGAGCTTTGTGCCCAGGCAAAAGGTGGCAGCCTTGGGCTCTCAGGTGCCAATGATGGGGCCCCATTACTCCTAGAAAAAGAACAATCGCTTTCTGTCCTGGCACCTTTTCCCTGGGAGGAATCTTCATTGGTCTGGAATTCTGGGCTGGAAACGGCTCTTTCCCTTACCCGCATGTGGCACGCACCGTCGAGCTTTGCGCCCAGGGAAAAGGTGGCAGCCCTGGGCTCTCAGCTGCCAATTTTGGGGCCCCATTAACCCTAGAAAAGGAACAATCGCTTTCTGTCCTGGCACCTTTTCCCAGGGAGAAATCTTCACTGCCCTGGAATTCTGGGATGAGAAACGGCACATTCCCGGACTTGCAAGTGGCACGCGCCGTCGACATCTGCGCCTAGGGAAAATGTGGCAGCCCTGGGCTCTCAGGTGCCAAAGATGGGGCCCCATTACCCCTAGAAAAGGCACAATGGCTTTTTGTCCTGACACCTTTTCCCAGAGAGGAATCGACTTCCGTCTGGAATTCTGGGCTGAAAAACGGCCCTTCCCCCTACTCACACAGGGTATGCACCGTCGAGCTTTGCACCCTGGGAAAAGGTGGCAGCCTTGGGTTCTCAGATGCCAATGATGGGGCCCAATTAGCATTACAAAATACACAATGGCTTTGTCTCCTGGTACCTTTTCCCTCTGAGGAATCTTCATAGGTCTGGAATTGTGGGCTGAAAAATGGCACTTTCTGGGACCCACACGTGGAACGCTCCGTTGAGCTTTGCGTCCAGGGAAAAGGTGGCAGCCTTGGGCTCTCAGGTGTCAATTTTGGGGCCCTATTAAGTCTAGAAAAGGCACAATTGCTTTCTGTCCTGGCACCTTTTCCCTGGGAGAAATCTTCATCGGCCACGAATTCTGGGATGAGAAACAGCACATTCCTGGACCCGCAAGGGGCACGCACCGTTGAGCTTTGCGCTCAGGGAAAAGGTTGCAGCCTTGGGCTCTCAGGTGTCAATGATGGAGCCCCATTAACCCTAGAAAAGGAACAATCGCTTTCTGTCCTGACACCTTTTCCCAGGGAGGAATCTTCATCGGTCTGGAATTCTGGAATGAGAAACGGCACATTCCCGGACTTGCAAGTGGCACGCGCCGTCGACATCTGCGCCTAGGGAAAATGTGGCAGCCTTGGGCTCTCAGGTGCCAAAGATGGGGCCCCATTACCCCTAGAAAAGGCACAATGGCTTTTTGTCCTGACACCTTTTCCCAGAGAGGAATCGACTTCCGTCTGGAATTCTGGGCTGAAAAACGGCCCTTTCCCCTACCCACACAGGGTATGCACCGTCGAGCTTTGCACCCAGGGAAAAGGTGGCAGCCTTGGGTTCTCAGGTGCCAATGATGAGGCCCAATTAGCATTACAAAATACACAACGGCTTTGTCTCCTGGTACCTTTTCCCTCTGAGGAATCTTCATAGGTCTGGAATTGTGGGCTGAAAAATGGCACTTTCTGGGACCCACACGTGGAACGCTCCGTCGAGCTTTGCGCCCAGGGAAAAGGTGGCAGCCTTGGGCTCTCAGGTGTCAATTTTGGGGCCCTATTAAGTCTAGAAAAGGCACAATTGCTTTCTGTCCTGGCACCTTTTCCCTGGGAGAAATCTTCATCGGCCTCGAATTCTGGGATGAGAAACAGCACATTCCTGGACCCGCAAGTGGCACGCACCGTCGAGCTTTGCGCTCAGGGAAAAGGTTGCAGCCTTGGGCTCTCAGGTGTCAATGATGGAGCCCCATTAACCCTAGAAAAGGAACAATCGCTTTCTGTCCTGACACCTTTTCCCAGGGAGGAATCTTCATCGGTCTGGAATTCTGGAATGAGAAACGGCAATTTCCCGGACCCTCACATAGCACGCATGGTCGAGCTTTGCGCCCAGGGTATAGGAGGCAACCTTGGGCTCTCAGGTGCCAATGATGGGAGCCCGATTAACCCTAGAAATGGAACAATCGCTTTCTGTCCTGGGAGCCTCTTCCCTGTGAGGAGTCTTCATCCGTCTGGAATTCAGGGCTGAAAAACGGCACTTTCCCGGACAAGAAAGTGGTACGTGCCGTTGATGTTTGCGCCCACGGAAAAGGTGGCAGCCTTGAACTCTCAGGTAGGTACCAATGATGGGACACCATTGACCCTAGAAAAGGACAATTCGATTTCTGACCTGGCACCTTTTCCCTGGGAGGTGTCTTCGTCCGTCTGGAATTCTGGGCTGAAAAATGGCACTTCCCCGGACCCTCAAGTGGCACGTGCCGTCGACATTTGCACCCAGGCAAAAGGTGGCAGCCTTGGGCTCTCAGGTGCCAATGATGGGGCCCCGTTAACACTAGAAAAATAACACTTGCTTTCTGTCTTGGCACCTTTTCCCAGGGAGGAATCTTCGTCCGTCTGGAAATCTGGGTTCAAAAATGGCACTGGCCCAAACCCGCACAAGGTACACACTGTCGAGCTTTGCACCCAGGGAAAAGGGGGCAGCCTTGGGCTCTCAGGTGCCAATGATGGTGCCCCATTACCCCTACAAAGGCACAATGGCTTTCTGTCCTGGCACCTTTTCCCAGGGAGGAATCTTCATCGGTTTGGAATTCTGGTCTGAGAATCGGCACTTTCCTGGACCCGCAAGTGGAACGCACCATCGAGCTCTGCGTCCAGGGAAAAGGTGGCAGTCTTGGGCTCTCAGGTGCCAATGATGGGGCCCCATTACCTTTACAAAAACCACAATGGCTTTCTGTCCTGGCACCTTTTCCCTGGGAGGAGTCTTCATTGGTCTGGAATTCTGGGCTGTAAAATGGTACTTTCTGGGACCAGCAAGTGGCACGCACTGTCGTGCTTTGCGCCCAGGGAAAAGGAGGCAACCTCTGGCTCTCAAATGCCAATGACGGGCCCCCATTAACACTAGAAATGGAACAATCGCTTTCTGTCCTGGAAGCCTTTTCCCTGGGAGGAATCGTCATCCGTCTGGAATTCTGGGCTGAACAAAGCACTTTCTCTGACATGCACGTGGCAGGTACCATCTAGCTTTGCGCCCAGGGAAAAGGTGGCAGCCTTGAGCTCTCAGGTGCCAACGATGGGTCCCCGTTAACACTAGAAAAATAACAATTGCTTTCTGTCCTGGCACCTTTTCCCAGGGAGGAATCTTCGTCCGTCTGGAAATCTGGGTTCAGAAATGGCACTGCCCCAAACCCGCACAAGGTACGCACCATCGAGCTTTGTGCCCAGGGAAATGGGGGCAGCCTTGGGCACCTCAGGTGCCAATGATGGTGCCCCATTACCCCTAGAAAAGGCACAATGGCTTTCTGTCCTGGCACCTTTTCCCAGGGAGGAATCTTCATCGGTTTGGAATTCTGGTCTGAGAATCCGAACTTTCCTGGACCTGCAAGTGGAACGCACCATCGAGCTTTGTGCCCAGGCAAAAGGTGGCAGCCTTGGGCTCTCAGGTGCCAATGATGGGGCCCCATTACCTTTACAAAAAGCACAATGGCTTTCTGTCCTGGCACCTTTTCCCTGGGAGGAGTCTTCATTGGTCTGGAATTCTGGGCTGTAAAATGGCAATTTCTGGGACCAGCACGTGGCACGCACTGTCGTGCTTTGCGACCAGGGAAAAGGAGGCAACCTCTGGCTCTCAGATGCCAATGACGGGCCCCCATTAACACTAGAAATGGAACAATCGCTTTCTGTCCTGGGAGCCTTTTCCCTGGGAGGAGTCGTCAGCCGTCTGGAATTCAGGGCTGAACAAAGCACTTTTTCTGACCTGCACGTGGCAGGCGCCATCTAGCTTTGCGCCCAGGTTAAAGGTGGCAGCCTTGGGCTCTAAGGTGCCAACGATGGGTCCCCGTTAACACTAGATAAATAACAATCACTTTCTGTCCTGGCACTTTTTCCCAGGGAGGAATTTTCGTCCGTCTGGAATTCTAGGCTGAAAAACGGCACTTCCCCGGACCTGCAAGTGGAACGCACCGTCGAGCTTTGTGCCCAGGCAAAAGGTGGCAGCCTTGGGCTCTCAGGTGCCAATGATGGGGCCCCATTACTCCTAGAAAAAGAACAATCGCTTTCTGTCCTGGCACCTTTTCCCTAGGAGGAATCTTCATTGGTCTGGAATTCTGGCCTGGAAACGGCTCTTTCCCTTACCCGCATGTGGCACGCACCGTCGAGCTTTGCGCCCAGGGAAAAGGTGGCAGCCCTGGGCTCTCAGCTGCCAAAGATGGGGCCCCATTACCCCTAGAAAAGGCACAATGGCTTTTTGTCCTGACACCTTTTCCCAGAGAGGAATCGACTTCCGTCTGGAATTCTGGGCTGAAAAACGGCCCTTCCCCCTACTCACACAGGGTATGCACCGTCGAGCTTTGCACCCTGGGAAAAGGTGGCAGCCTTGGGTTCTCAGGTGCCAATGATGGGGCCCAATTAGCATTACAAAATACACAATGGCTTTGTCTCCTGGTACCTTTTCCCTCTGAGGAATCTTCATAGGTCTGGAATTGTGGGCTGAAAAATGGCACTTTCTGGGACCCACACGTGGAACGCTCCGTTGAGCTTTGCGTCCAGGGAAAAGGTGGCAGCCTTGGGCTCTCAGGTGTCAATTTTGGGGCCCTATTAAGTCTAGAAAAGGCACAATTGCTTTCTGTCCTGGCACCTTTTCCCTGGGAGAAATCTTCATCGGCCACGAATTCTGGGATGAGAAACAGCACATTCCTGGACCCGCAAGGGGCACGCACCGTTGAGCTTTGCGCTCAGGGAAAAGGTTGCAGCCTTGGGCTCTCAGGTGTCAATGATGGAGCCCCATTAACCCTAGAAAAGGAACAATCGCTTTCTGTCCTGACACCTTTTCCCAGGGAGGAATCTTCATCGGTCTGGAATTCTGGAATGAGAAACGGCACATTCCCGGACTTGCAAGTGGCACGCGCCGTCGACATCTGCGCCTAGGGAAAATGTGGCAGCCTTGGGCTCTCAGGTGCCAAAGATGGGGCCCCATTACCCCTAGAAAAGGCACAATGGCTTTTTGTCCTGACACCTTTTCCCAGAGAGGAATCGACTTCCGTCTGGAATTCTGGGCTGAAAAACGGCCCTTTCCCCTACCCACACAGGGTATGCACCGTCGAGCTTTGCACCCAGGGAAAAGGTGGCAGCCTTGGGTTCTCAGGTGCCAATGATGAGGCCCAATTAGCATTACAAAATACACAACGGCTTTGTCTCCTGGTACCTTTTCCCTCTGAGGAATCTTCATAGGTCTGGAATTGTGGGCTGAAAAATGGCACTTTCTGGGACCCACACGTGGAACGCTCCGTCGAGCTTTGCGCCCAGGGAAAAGGTGGCAGCCTTGGGCTCTCAGGTGTCAATTTTGGGGCCCTATTAAGTCTAGAAAAGGCACAATTGCTTTCTGTCCTGGCACCTTTTCCCTGGGAGAAATCTTCATCGGCCTCGAATTCTGGGATGAGAAACAGCACATTCCTGGACCCGCAAGTGGCACGCACCGTTGAGCTTTGCGCTCAGGGAAAAGGTTGCAGCCTTGGGCTCTCAGGTGTCAATGATGGAGCCCCATTAACCCTAGAAAAGGAACAATCGCTTTCTGTCCTGACACCTTTTCCCAGGGAGGAATCTTCATCGGTCTGGAATTCTGGAATGAGAAACGGCAATTTCCCGGACCCTCACATAGCACGCATGGTCGAGCTTTGCGCCCAGGGTATAGGAGGCAACCTTGGGCTCTCAGGTGCCAATGATGGGAGCCCGATTAACCCTAGAAATGGAACAATCGCTTTCTGTCCTGGGAGCCTCTTCCCTGTGAGGAGTCTTCATCCGTCTGGAATTCAGGGCTGAAAAACGGCACTTTCCCGGACAAGAAAGTGGTACGTGCCGTTGATGTTTGCGCCCACGGAAAAGGTGGCAGCCTTGAACTCTCAGGTAGGTACCAATGATGGGACACCATTGACCCTAGAAAAGGACAATTCGATTTCTGACCTGGCACCTTTTCCCTGGGAGGTGTCTTCGTCCGTCTGGAATTCTGGGCTGAAAAATGGCACTTCCCCGGACCCTCAAGTGGCACGTGCCGTCGACATTTGCACCCAGGCAAAAGGTGGCAGCCTTGGGCTCTCAGGTGCCAATGATGGGGCCCCGTTAACACTAGAAAAATAACACTTGCTTTCTGTCTTGGCACCTTTTCCCAGGGAGGAATCTTCGTCCGTCTGGAAATCTGGGTTCAAAAATGGCACTGGCCCAAACCCGCACAAGGTACACACTGTCGAGCTTTGCACCCAGGGAAAAGGGGGCAGCCTTGGGCTCTCAGGTGCCAATGATGGTGCCCCATTACCCCTACAAAAGGCACAATGGCTTTCTGTCCTGGCACCTTTTCCCAGGGAGGAATCTTCATCGGTTTGGAATTCTGGTCTGAGAATCGGCACTTTCCTGGACCCGCAAGTGGAACGCACCATCGAGCTCTGCGTCCAGGGAAAAGGTGGCAGTCTTGGGCTCTCAGGTGCCAATGATGGGGCCCCATTACCTTTACAAAAACCACAATGGCTTTCTGTCCTGGCACCTTTTCCCTGGGAGGAGTCTTCATTGGTCTGGAATTCTGGGCTGTAAAATGGTACTTTCTGGGACCAGCAAGTGGCACGCACTGTCGTGCTTTGCGCCCAGGGAAAAGGAGGCAACCTCTGGCTCTCAAATGCCAATGACGGGCCCCCATTAACACTAGAAATGGAACAATCGCTTTCTGTCCTGGAAGCCTTTTCCCTGGGAGGAATCGTCATCCGTCTGGAATTCTGGGCTGAACAAAGCACTTTCTCTGACATGCACGTGGCAGGTACCATCTAGCTTTGCGCCCAGGGAAAAGGTGGCAGCCTTGAGCTCTCAGGTGCCAACGATGGGTCCCCGTTAACACTAGAAAAATAACAATTGCTTTCTGTCCTGGCACCTTTTCCCAGGGAGGAATCTTCGTCCGTCTGGAAATCTGGGTTCAGAAATGGCACTGCCCCAAACCCGCACAAGGTACGCACCATCGAGCTTTGTGCCCAGGGAAATGGGGGCAGCCTTGGGCACCTCAGGTGCCAATGATGGTGCCCCATTACCCCTAGAAAAGGCACAATGGCTTTCTGTCCTGGCACCTTTTCCCAGGGAGGAATCTTCATCGGTTTGGAATTCTGGTCTGAGAATCCGAACTTTCCTGGACCTGCAAGTGGAACGCACCATCGAGCTTTGTGCCCAGGCAAAAGGTGGCAGCCTTGGGCTCTCAGGTGCCAATGATGGGGCCCCATTACCTTTACAAAAAGCACAATGGCTTTCTGTCCTGGCACCTTTTCCCTGGGAGGAGTCTTCATTGGTCTGGAATTCTGGGCTGTAAAATGGCAATTTCTGGGACCAGCAAGTGGCACGCACTGTCGTGCTTTGCGCCCAGGGAAAAGGAGGCAACCTCTGGCTCTCAGATGCCAATGACGGGCCCCCATTAACACTAGAAATGGAACAATCGCTTTCTGTCCTGGGAGCCTTTTCCCTGGGAGGAGTCGTCAGCCGTCTGGAATTCAGGGCTGAACAAAGCACTTTTTCTGACCTGCACGTGGCAGGCACCATCTAGCTTTGCGCCCAGGTAAAAGGTGGCAGCCTTGGGCTCTAAGGTGCCAACGATGGGTCCCCGTTAACACTAGATAAATAACAATCACTTTCTGTCCTGGCACTTTTTCCCAGGGAGGAATTTTCGTCCGTCTGGAATTCTAGGCTGAAAAACGGCACTTCCCCGGACCTGCAAGTGGAACGCACCGTCGAGCTTTGTGCCCAGGCAAAAGGTGGCAGCCTTGGGCTCTCAGGTGCCAATGATGGGGCCCCATTACTCCTAGAAAAAGAACAATCGCTTTCTGTCCTGGCACCTTTTCCCTGGGAGGAATCTTCATTGGTCTGGAATTCTGGGCTGGAAACGGCTCTTTCCCTTACCCGCATGTGGCACGCACCGTCGAGCTTTGCGCCCAGGGAAAAGGTGGCAGCCCTGGGCTCTCAGCTGCCAATTTTGGGGCCCCATTAACCCTAGAAAAGGAACAATCGCTTTCTGTCCTGGCACCTTTTCCCAGGGAGAAATCTTCACTGCCCTGGAATTCTGGGATGAGAAACGGCACATTCCCGGACTTGCAAGTGGCACGCGCCGTCGACATCTGCGCCTAGGGAAAATGTGGCAGCCCTGGGCTCTCAGGTGCCAAAGATGGGGCCCCATTACCCCTAGAAAAGGCACAATGGCTTTTTGTCCTGACACCTTTTCCCAGAGAGGAATCGACTTCCGTCTGGAATTCTGGGCTGAAAAACGGCCCTTCCCCCTACTCACACAGGGTATGCACCGTCGAGCTTTGCACCCTGGGAAAAGGTGGCAGCCTTGGGTTCTCAGGTGCCAATGATGGGGCCCAATTAGCATTACAAAATACACAATGGCTTTGTCTCCTGGTACCTTTTCCCTCTGAGGAATCTTCATAGGTCTGGAATTGTGGGCTGAAAAATGGCACTTTCTGGGACCCACACGTGGAACGCTCCGTTGAGCTTTGCGTCCAGGGAAAAGGTGGCAGCCTTGGGCTCTCAGGTGTCAATTTTGGGGCCCTATTAAGTCTAGAAAAGGCACAATTGCTTTCTGTCCTGGCACCTTTTCCCTGGGAGAAATCTTCATCGGCCACGAATTCTGGGATGAGAAACAGCACATTCCTGGACCCGCAAGGGGCACGCACCGTTGAGCTTTGCGCTCAGGGAAAAGGTTGCAGCCTTGGGCTCTCAGGTGTCAATGATGGAGCCCCATTAACCCTAGAAAAGGAACAATCGCTTTCTGTCCTGACACCTTTTCCCAGGGAGGAATCTTCATCGGTCTGGAATTCTGGAATGAGAAACGGCACATTCCCGGACTTGCAAGTGGCACGCGCCGTCGACATCTGCGCCTAGGGAAAATGTGGCAGCCTTGGGCTCTCAGGTGCCAAAGATGGGGCCCCATTACCCCTAGAAAAGGCACAATGGCTTTTTGTCCTGACACCTTTTCCCAGAGAGGAATCGACTTCCGTCTGGAATTCTGGGCTGAAAAACGGCCCTTTCCCCTACCCACACAGGGTATGCACCGTCGAGCTTTGCACCCAGGGAAAAGGTGGCAGCCTTGGGTTCTCAGGTGCCAATGATGAGGCCCAATTAGCATTACAAAATACACAACGGCTTTGTCTCCTGGTACCTTTTCCCTCTGAGGAATCTTCATAGGTCTGGAATTGTGGGCTGAAAAATGGCACTTTCTGGGACCCACACGTGGAACGCTCCGTCGAGCTTTGCGCCCAGGGAAAAGGTGGCAGCCTTGGGCTCTCAGGTGTCAATTTTGGGGCCCTATTAAGTCTAGAAAAGGCACAATTGCTTTCTGTCCTGGCACCTTTTCCCTGGGAGAAATCTTCATCGGCCTCGAATTCTGGGATGAGAAACAGCACATTCCTGGACCCGCAAGTGGCACGCACCGTCGAGCTTTGCGCTCAGGGAAAAGGTTGCAGCCTTGGGCTCTCAGGTGTCAATGATGGAGCCCCATTAACCCTAGAAAAGGAACAATCGCTTTCTGTCCTGACACCTTTTCCCAGGGAGGAATCTTCATCGGTCTGGAATTCTGGAATGAGAAACGGCAATTTCCCGGACCCTCACATAGCACGCATGGTCGAGCTTTGCGCCCAGGGTATAGGAGGCAACCTTGGGCTCTCAGGTGCCAATGATGGGAGCCCGATTAACCCTAGAAATGGAACAATCGCTTTCTGTCCTGGGAGCCTCTTCCCTGTGAGGAGTCTTCATCCGTCTGGAATTCAGGGCTGAAAAACGGCACTTTCCCGGACAAGAAAGTGGTACGTGCCGTTGATGTTTGCGCCCACGGAAAAGGTGGCAGCCTTGAACTCTCAGGTAGGTACCAATGATGGGACACCATTGACCCTAGAAAAGGACAATTCGATTTCTGACCTGGCACCTTTTCCCTGGGAGGTGTCTTCGTCCGTCTGGAATTCTGGGCTGAAAAATGGCACTTCCCCGGACCCTCAAGTGGCACGTGCCGTCGACATTTGCACCCAGGCAAAAGGTGGCAGCCTTGGGCTCTCAGGTGCCAATGATGGGGCCCCGTTAACACTAGAAAAATAACACTTGCTTTCTGTCTTGGCACCTTTTCCCAGGGAGGAATCTTCGTCCGTCTGGAAATCTGGGTTCAAAAATGGCACTGGCCCAAACCCGCACAAGGTACACACTGTCGAGCTTTGCACCCAGGGAAAAGGGGGCAGCCTTGGGCTCTCAGGTGCCAATGATGGTGCCCCATTACCCCTACAAAAGGCACAATGGCTTTCTGTCCTGGCACCTTTTCCCAGGGAGGAATCTTCATCGGTTTGGAATTCTGGTCTGAGAATCGGCACTTTCCTGGACCCGCAAGTGGAACGCACCATCGAGCTCTGCGTCCAGGGAAAAGGTGGCAGTCTTGGGCTCTCAGGTGCCAATGATGGGGCCCCATTACCTTTACAAAAACCACAATGGCTTTCTGTCCTGGCACCTTTTCCCTGGGAGGAGTCTTCATTGGTCTGGAATTCTGGGCTGTAAAATGGTACTTTCTGGGACCAGCAAGTGGCACGCACTGTCGTGCTTTGCGCCCAGGGAAAAGGAGGCAACCTCTGGCTCTCAAATGCCAATGACGGGCCCCCATTAACACTAGAAATGGAACAATCGCTTTCTGTCCTGGAAGCCTTTTCCCTGGGAGGAATCGTCATCCGTCTGGAATTCTGGGCTGAACAAAGCACTTTCTCTGACCTGCACGTGGCAGGTACCATCTAGCTTTGCGCCCAGGGAAAAGGTGGCAGCCTTGAGCTCTCAGGTGCCAACGATGGGTCCCCATTAACACTAGAAAAATAACAATTGCTTTCTGTCCTGGCACCTTTTCCCAGGGAGGAATCTTCGTCCGTCTGGAAATCTGGGTTCAGAAATGGCACTGCCCCAAACCCGCACAAGGTACGCACCATCGAGCTTTGTGCCCAGGGAAATGGGGGCAGCCTTGGGCACCTCAGGTGCCAATGATGGTGCCCCATTACCCCTAGAAAAGGCAGAATGGCTTTCTGTCCTGGCACCTTTTCCCAGGGAGGAATCTTCATCGGTTTGGAATTCTGGTCTGAGAATCCGAACTTTCCTGGACCTGCAAGTGGAACGCACCATCGAGCTTTGTGCCCAGGCAAAAGGTGGCAGCCTTGGGCTCTCAGGTGCCAATGATGGGGCCTAATTAGCATTACAAAATACACAATGCCTTTGTCTCTTGGTACATTTTCCCCGGGAGGAATCTTCATAGGTCTGGAATTCTGGGCTGAAAACGGCTCTTTCCCTTACCCGCATGTGGCACGCACCGTCGAGCTTTGCGCCCAGGGAAAAGGTGGCAGCCCTGGGCTCTCAGGTGTCAATTTTGGGGCCCCATTAACCCTAGAAAAGGCACAATCGCTTTCTGTCCTGGCACCTTTTCCCAGGCAGAAATCTTCACTGCCCTGGAATTCTGGGATGAGAAACGGCACATTCCCGGACTTGCAAATGGCACGCGCCGTCGACATTTGCGCCCAGGGAAAAGGTGGCAGCCTTGGGCTCTCAGGTGCCAAAGATGGGGCCCCATTACCCCTACAAAAGGCACAATGGCTTTCTGTCCTGACACCTTTTCCCAGAGAGGAATCGACTTCCGTCTGGAATTCTGGGCTGAAAAACGGCCCATTCCCGGACCCGCACAGGGTATGCACCGTCGAGCTTTGCACCCAGGGAAAAGGTGGCAGCCTTGGGCTCTGAGGTGCCAATGATGGGGCCCAATTAGCATTACAAAATACGCAATGGCTTTGTCTGATGGTACCTTTTCCCTCTGAGGAATCCTCATAGGTCTGGAATTCTAGGCTGAAAAATGGCACTTTCCCAAACCCGAAAGTGGAACGCTCCGTAGAGCTTTGCGCCCAGGGAAAATGTGGCAGCCTTGGGCTCTAAGGTGCCAATGATGGGGCCCAATTAGCATTACAAAATACACAATGGCTTTGTCTCCTGGTACCTTTTCCCTCTGAGGAATCTTCATAGGTCTGGAAATGTGGGCTGAAAAATGGCACCTTCCCGGACCCGCACGTGGAACGCTTCGTCGAGCTTTGCGCCCAGGGAAAAGGTGGCAGCCTTGGGCTCTCAGATGTCAATTTTGGGGCCCCATTAACCCTAGAAAAGGCACAATTGCTTTCTGTCCTGGCACCTTTTCCCTGGGAGAAATCTTCATCGGCCTCGAATTCTGGAATGAGAAACAGCACATTCCTGGAACCGCAAGTGGCACGCACCGTCGAGCTTTGCACTCAGGGAAAAGGTGGCAGCCTTCGGCTCTCAGGTGCCAATGATGGGGCCCCGTTAACACTAGAAAAATAACACTTGCCTTCTGTCCTGGCACCTTTTCCCAGGGAGGAATCTTCGTCCGTCTGGAAATCTGGGTTCAAAAATGGCACTGCCCCAAACCCGCACAAGGTACACACCGTCGAGCTTTGCGCCCAGGGAAAAGGGGGCAGCCTTGGGCTCTCAGGTGCCAATGATGGTGCCCCATTACCCCTACAAAAGGCTAAATGACTTTCTGTCTGTGCTGGTTTAAAGGTGAACCAGCACGGGAAATGAACTCACCACGAGAGAGATTATAATTCAGACCTTAAATTTAATAATAATATTACAATAACGACACTGACACACAAGGGAAATTGCTTTCAACTCACAAAACCCCAGCAGTATAACCCCGTGTCCTGGGGCACAAACCCAAAGGGGGTTTGTTTGCCCTTGTGCTGAGACCCCTGTGGTTCCCCCAAGTCCAGAGCAAAAGGAAAAGAAGAACCTGTTGGTGCAGGCGAGGGCTGTGGTCTGGGCGAGAGCGGTGATCTCCCCCTGTCTAGGTCCTGCTCTGCTCTGGATCTGACGAGAGGTTCCCGAGGTCTTCTTACCCACCACTTATGTACCCTCAGAGAGCACTCAGTCCCTCCCCCTGGACGGGGACTCACACAATGGGTGATTAACTCTGGGAGCCAGGGGGTATTGAGCTGTTGATGGCCCATTAGCAGCTCCGCCCCCCTCAGGCTGGGTGTGAAGGTGATAGTGGCCCCCTGGGCAGCTGCTGCTAATGGCCCATTGACCTTGGGGAATGAATAGAGGGGGTAGAATACACAGCTTTGATCACCCCCACACAGGGTTAGCTGGTCCCTCCTGCTGAACTAGGACATTATCCACCCCTTATTCTACTCCATCTAGTCATTCCCAAATTAATCCCCTTTTTACCTATACATACATATATATACACATATATACAATGAAACATTACAAACTCTTCTCGCTCAAAATTAGGTCCCCTTGTGGTACACAACGTGTTTCTCCATCTTTTTGCATTATCCACCAAGTGCAACCAGGTCCTTGAGCAAAGACAATCCCTCGGATGGATTTGCCTTTGTTTGAGGTGGGACTCACCCAAACAGTCTTTCCTAACATACCTCTCATATGGACCACAGGGACTTTATCTCCATCTACAGTATTCAAGAGTTCTGATTGGGCAGGGCCAGCTCGATTGATGGAGCCCCGGGTGTTGACCAACCAGGGGGCCTTTGCCAAATGCAGCTCCCAGTGTTTGAAAGTTCCCCCACCCAACGCCTTCAAGGTTGTTTTCAGCAGTCCATTACATCGCTCAACTTTCCCGGCAGCTGGAGAATGGTAGGGGATATGATACACCCACTCAATGCCGTGCTCTCTGGCCCAGGTGTCTATGAGGCTGTTCTTGAAGTGGGTGCCGTTGTCAGACTCTATTCTCTCTGGGGTGACGTGTCTCCACAGGACTTGTTTCTCAAGGCCCAGGATGGTATTCCGGGCAGTGGCGTGAGATACAGGGTATGTCTCCAGCCATCCAGTGGTTGCCTCTACCATGGTCAGCACATAGCGCTTGCCTTGACGTGTTTGGGGAAGTGTGATGTAGTCAACTTGCCAGGCTTCCCCATACCTGTATTTCGACCACCGTCCACCATACCATAGAGGCTTCACCCGCTTGGCCTGCTTGATGGCAGCACATGTGTCACAGTCATGGATAACCTGTGAGACACCGTCCATGGTTAGATCCACCCCTCGGTCACGAGCCCATCTGTATGTTGCATCTCTGCCCTGATGATCAGAGGCATCATGGGCCCATTGGGCTAGAAACAATTCACCTTTATACTGCCAATCCAGATCTACCTGAGAGACTTCAATCCTTGCAGCTCGAGCCACCTGCTCGTTGTTACGATGCTCCTCATTAGCCCGGCTCTTGGGTACATGAGCATCTACGTGACGGACCTTCACACTCAGCTTCTCTACCCAGGCAGCGATGTCCTGCCACATCTCAGCCGCCCAGATGGGTTTCCCTTTGCGCTGCCAGCCGGCCTTTCTCCAACGCTCCAGCCATCCCCACAGAGCATTGGCCACCATCCACGAGTCAGTGTAAAGGTAGAGTCTTGGCCACTTCTCTCGTTCAGCGATATCCAAAGCCAGCTGAACAGCTTTCAGCTCTGCGACCTGACTTGATCCACCTCGTCCTTCAGTCGCTTCTGCAACTCGACGTGTAGGACTCCATACAGCTGCTTTCCATTTCCGGCTTGTCCCTACAATGCGGCAAGAGCCATCTGTGAAGAGAGCATATCGCTTCTCCTCTTCTGGTAGCTGGTTATATGGTGGGGCCTCCTCAGCTCGTGTCACCTGCTCCTCTTCTTCTTCAGAGGACAATCCAAAACTCTCACCTTCCGGCCAGTTAGTGATGATTTCCAAAATCCCAGGGCGATTAGGATTCCCTATCCAGGTTCGCTGCGTGATCAGAGCGATCCACTTACTCATTGAGGCCACGGTAATCCACCGTCAGCCTCCACTCTTCACTGGACTTTCGTACTGGCCATATGGGGCTATTAAAGGGTGAGTGAGTCTTGTTGACCACCCCCTGGCTCTCCAGTTCACGAATCATCTTGTGTATGGGGGTCACAGAGTCTCGGTCAGTGCGGTATTGCCGACGGTGCACTGTGGCTGTGGCCAGCGGTACCAATTGTTCTTCAACTTTCAGCAGTCCTACAGCAGAAGGGTCCTCTGAGAGGCCAGGCAAGGTGCTCAGCTGTCTGATTTCCTCTGTCTCCACAGCAGCTATGCCAAAGGCCCAACGCAGTCCCTTTGGGTCTTTGAAATATCCATTCCTCAGGTAGTCTATGCCAAGGATACATGGGGCTTCTGGACCAGTCACAATGGGGTGTCTATGCCATTCCTTCCCAGTCAAGCTGACTTCAGCTTCCAGTACAGTCAGCTGTTGGGATCCCCCTGTCACCCCAGAAATAGAGATGGATTCTGCCCCGACGTATCCTGATGGCATCAACGTGCATTGTGCGCCAGTGTCCACTAAAGCTTTGTATTTCTGTGGGTCTGATGAGGCAGGCCACCGAATCCACACAGTCCAATAAACCCGATTGTCCCTCTCCTCTACCTGGCTAGAGGCAGGGCCCCCCTAGTTCTGGCCATGGTATTCACTGCGCTCTCCCTGTGAATATGACCGGGAGGTTCCTTCAAGAGGATCGGGCATAACATCATCATTCCTATACTGTCTGGAGCCTTGCCCACGAGAGACCGGAGCAGCCTTCAACCTTGAAGAATTCCCTGTGTTAGTTGTGCCTCTTTGCAATTCACGTACCCGAGTTGCTAAGGAAGAGGTGGGTTTCCCATCCCACTTCCTCATATCTTCTCCATGCTCATGGAGGTAAAACCACAGATTGCCGCATGGAGTGTACCCTTTCTCCTTAGCTGGAAGACGCCTGCTTCTGATGGCAGAGACTCTCGTTTGTTCTGGAGAGATATGGAAGAGTCCTTCCTTAATCTTCTCTTCCAGTTCAGCCAGTTTTGTTTCCACAGCTGAGACGTGGGCTCGTAATGGAGCAGTGACAGTGTCTTCATAAATCCTGAGTTTGCTGACCAGTGCACCCACCTTGTCTTCTCCCTCTCTCCACTGCAATGTTGCAAGGTAGCGAGAATACATTTCTGGCCCAAGTCGTGCAAATTTTAACCACATCTGGGATGTGCACTGGACACCATCTGGACTTTTAGGGAATCTCTCATCCTCTGAAAAGATTATCTCCAGTACGGCTAATTCCCTTAAGCACCGGATACCTTGTTCCATCGTGTTCCATTGTCCTTGCTGTACGTGGAGGTCCTCCTTACAAAGATATCTCTCCCTCACGCTTGACAACAGTCGCCGCCAGAGGCTGAGAGTTTCCTGTCTCTTTCCAATGCCCTGATCAATGACAACATCTCGAGAAAGGGATCCCAGCTGCCTTGCCTCACTCCCATCTAGAATTGTATCATTGGCTGCAGCATCCCAGATTCGAAGTAGCCAGATCAAGATGGACTCATTTGCCTCTCGTGTGAACTCTCTCCGGAGCTCACGCAGCTCTCCCAGGGATAGAGACTGGGTGATTATTTCTGGCTCCATTTCTTCTGCTTGAGATGAAGGTCCTGACTCTTCCTCGTCATGCGCTATACGAACTGATTTGGTCTTTGATTTTCTTTTCTGGACAGGGGCAACTGCTATCGGTTTCTGTTGTCCTTCTGGCTCCTCCATGGTTTGTGTGGACATGGTGCTGGTTGATTTGTTTCCCTTTCTCTCTGGCTCAGCTGTGGTTTGTGTGGGCATGGTGCTGGTTGATGTGTCTCTCTTCCTCTCTGGCTCAGTCATGGTCTGGGTGGACATGCTGCTGGTTGATGTATCTCTCTTCCTCTCTGGCTCAGCCGTGGTTTGGGTGGACATGGTGCCTGTGGATTTGCTCCTTTTCTCCTCCTCCTGATGATGCTGTACCACACCAAGCAGTGTGCGGTAGGCAGTGGCCAGGGCCCAGCAGGTTGCTGTGAGCTGCACATCTCTGGGACTACCAGAGCGTCTTCCTTTCACATAGCTAGCACTTTGGCAGGGTCCTGCAGTTGTTCTGGGGTGAATTTCCAGACCATTTGAGGAGAGAAGGTCTCCAAATACTGGCCCATATCTTCCCACTTCCCGTGCCACTCAACATCATCCGCTCCCAGGGCAGGCCTCCAGCAAGTCTCCTTAGAAAGCCCAGTTCTGAACCTAAACATGGTGTATACAGTACAGAGGAGACAAAGCAACACTAACAGCACTAACAGTAGGATTATGCTGTCCCTAACATCAAAAGGAAGCTCAATATTTTCAATGATTGTTGTAGCAGAGGTGAAAAGGTGGAAGTAACCATCTCCGCCTGTTTTCCCCACAGTCTGGGTGCTATTTTTAATGAGACCCCAGAAGTAACAACCCAAACCAGGACAGGCACACCAGACTGAATATACATTCACAATGAAAGCCATTGTACTTTTTGTAAAGGTAATGGGGCCCCATCATTGGCACCTGAGAGCCCAAGGCTGCCCCCTTTTCCCTGGGCGCAAATGTCGACGGCGTGTGCCACTTGCAAGTCCGGGAATGTGCCGTTTCTCATCCCAGAATTCCAGGCCAGCGAAGATTTCTCCCTGGGAAAAGGTGCCAGGACAGAAAGCCATTGAGCCTTTTCTAAAGTTAATGGGCCCCCAAAATTGGCAGCTGAGAGCCCAGGGTTGCCACCTTTTCCCTGGGCGCAAAGCACTACAGTGCGTACCACGTGCTGGTCCCAGAAAGTGCCATTTTACAGCCCAGAATTCCAGACCAATGAAGACTCCTCCCAGGGAAAAGGTGCCAGGACAGAAAGCAATTGTGTTTTTTGTAAAGGTAATGGGGCCCCATCATTGGCACCTGAGAGCCCAAGACTGCCACCTTTTCCCTGGATGCAAAGCTCGATGGTGCGTTCCACTTGCGGGTCCAGGAAAGTGCCGATTCTCAGACCAGAATTCCAGACCGATGAAGATTCCTCCCTGGGAAAAGGTGCCAGGACAGAAAGCCATTGTGCCTTTTGTAGGGGTAATGGGGCCCCATCATTGGCACCTGAGAGCCCAAGGCTGCCCCCTTTTCCCTGGGCGCAAAGCTCGACGGTGTGTACCTTGTGCGGCTTTGGGGCAGTGCCGTTTTTGAACCCAGATTTCGAGACGGACGAAGATTCCTCCCAGGGAAAAGGTGCCAAGACAGAAAGCAAGTGTTATTTATCTAGTGTTAACGTGGCCCCATCATTGCACCTGAGAGCCCAAGGCTGCCACCTTTTGCCTGGGCGCAAATGTCGATGGCGCGTGCCACTTGAGGGTCCTGGAAGTGCCATTTTTCAGCCCAGAATTCCAGGCGGATGAAGACACCCCCCAGGGAAAAGGTGCAAGGTCAGAAATCGAATTCTCCTTTTCTAGGGTCAATGGTGCCCCATCATTGGCACCTCAGAGTTCAAGGCTGCCAGCTTTTCCGTGGGTACAATCATCAACGGGACGTACCATTTTCTTGTCCGGGAAAGTGCCGTTTTTCAGCCCTCAATTCCAGACGGATGAAGACTCCTCACAGGGAAGAGGCTCCCAGGACAGAAAGCGATTGTTCCATTTCTAGGGTTAATCGCGCCCCATCATTGGCACCTGAGAGCCCAAGGTTGCCTCCTATACCCTGGGCGCAAAGCTCGACCATGCGTGCTACGTGAGGGTCCGGGAAATTGCCGTTTCTCATTCCAGAATTCCAGACCAATGAAGATTCCTCCCTGGGAAAAGGTGTCAGGACAGAAAGCGATTGTTCCTTTTCTAGGGTTAATGGGGCTCCATCATTGACACCTGAGAGCCCAAGGCTGCAACCTTTTCCCTGAGCGCAAAGCTCGACGGTGCGTGCCACTTGCGGGTCCAGGAATGTGCTGTTTCTCATCCCAGAATTCCTGGCCGATGAAGATTTCTCCCAGGGAAAAGGTGCCAGGACAGAAAGCAATTGTGCCTTTTCTAGGGTTAATGGGGCCCCAAAATTGACACCTGAGAGCCCAAGGCTGCCACCTTTTCCCTGGGCGCAAAGCTTGACGGAGCGTTCCACGTGCGAGTCCAGGAAAGTGCCATTTTTCAGATCAGAATTCCAGACCTATGAAGATTCCTCAGAGGGAAAAGGTACCAGGAGACAAAGCCATTGCGTATTTTGTAATGCTAATTGGGCCCCATCACTGGCACCTGAGAGCCCAAGGCTGCCACCTTTTCCCTGGGTGCAAAGCTCGACGGTGCATACCCTGTGCGGGTCCAGGAAAGGGCCGTTTTTCAGCGCAGAATTCCAGACGGAAGTCGATTCCTCTCTGGGAAAAGGTGTCAGGACAGAAAGCCATTGTGCCTTTTCTAGGGTTAATGGGGCCCCAAAATTGGCAGCTGAGAGCCCCGGGCTGCCACCTTTTCCCTGGGCGCAAAGCTCGACGGTGCGTGCCACATGCGGGTAAGGGAAAGAGCCGTTTTCAGCCCCGAATTCCAGACCAATGAAGATTCCTCCCAGGGAAAAGGTGCCAGGACAGAAAGCGATTGTTCTTTTTCTAGGGGTAATGGGGCCCCATCATTGGCACCTGAGAGCCCAAGGCTGCCACCTTTTGCCTGGGCACCAAGCTCGACGGTGCGTTCCACTTGCAGGTCCGGGGAAGTGCCATTTTTCAGCCCAGAATTCCAAACGGACGAAAATTCCTCCCAGGGAAAAGGTGCCAGGACAGAAAGCGATTGTTATTTATCTAGTGTTAACAGGGACCCATCATTGGCACCTGAGAGCCCAAGGCTGCCACCTTTTCCCTGGGCACAAAGCAAGATGGTGCCTGCCACGTGCAGGTCAGAGAAAGACCTTTGTTCAGCCCAGGATTCCAGACGGCTGACGACTCCTCCCAGGGAAAAGGCTCCCAGGACAGAAAGCGATTGTTCCATTTCTAGTGTTAAAGGGGGCCCGTCATTGGCATCTGAGAGCCAGAGGTTGCCTCCTTTTCCCTGGGCGCAAAGCATGACAGTGCGTGCCACGTGCTGGTCCCAGAAAGTGCCATTTTACAGCCCAGAATTCCAGACCAATGAAGACTCCTCCCAGGGAAAAGGTGCCAGGACAGAAAGCCAATGTGCTTTTTGTAAAGGTAATGGGGCCCCATCATTGGCACCTGAGAGCCCAAGACTGCCACCTTTTCCCTGGACGCAAAGCTCGATGGTGCGTTCCACTTGCGGATCCAGGAAAGTGACAATTCTCAGACCAGAATTCCAAACCGATGAAGATTCCTCCCTGGGAAAAGGTGCCAGGACAGAAAGCCATTGTGCCTTTTGTAGGGGTAATGGGGCACCATCATTGGCACCTGAGAGCCCAAGGTTGCCCCCTTTTCCCTGGGCACAATGCTCGACAGTGTGTACCTTGTGCGGGTTTGGGGCAGTGCCATTTTTGAACCCAGATTTCCAGACGGACGAAGATTCCTCCCTGGGAAAAGGTGCCAGGACAGAAAGCAAGTGTTATTTTTCTAGTGTTAACAGGCCCCATCATTGGCACCTGAGAGCCCAAGGCTGCCACCTTTTGCTTGGGCGCAAAGCTAGATGGAGCCTGCCACGTGCAGGTCAGAGAAAGTGCTTAGTTCAGCCCAGGATTCCAGACGGCTGACGACGCCTCCCAGGGAAAGGGCTCCCAGGAAAGAAAGCGATTGTTCCATTTCTAGTGTTAATGGGGGCCCGTCATTGGCATCTGAGAGCCAGAGGTTGCCTCCTTTTCCCTGGGTGCAAAGCACGACAGTGTGTGCCACGTGCTGGTCCCAGAAAGTGCCATTTTACAGCCCAGAATTCCAGACCAATGAAGACTCCTCCCAGGGAAAAGGTGCCAGGACAGAAAGCCATTGTGCTTTTTGTAAAGGTAATGGGGCCCCATCATTGGCACCTGAGAGCCCAAGACTGCCACCTTTTCCCTGGAAGCAAAGCTCGATGGTGCGTTCCACTTGCGGGTCCAGGAAAGTGCCGATTCTCAGACCAGAATTCCAAACCGATGAAGATTCCTCCCTGGGAAAAGGTGCCAGGACAGAAAGCCATTGTGCCTTTTGTAGGGGTAATGGGGCACCATCATTGGCACCTGAGAGCCCAAGGCTGCCACCTTTTCCCTGGGCGCAAATGTTGACGGTGTGTACCTTGTGCGGGTTTGGGGCAGTGCCATTTTTGAAGCCAGATTTGCAGACGGACGAAGATTCCTCCCTGGGAAAAGGTGCCAGGACAGAAAGCAAGTGTTATTTTTCTAGTGTTAACAGGCCCCATCATTGGCAGCTGAGAGCCCAAGGCTGCCACCTTTTCCCTGGGCGCAAATGTCGACGGCGCGTGCCACTTGCGGCTCCGGGGAAGTGCCATTTTTCAGCCCAGAATTCCAGACGGACGAAGACACCTCCCAGGGAAAAGGTGCCAGGTCAGAAATCGAATTGTCTTTTTCTGGGGTCAATGGTGCCCCATCATTGACACCTGAGAGTTCAAGGCTGCCACCTTTTCCGTGGGCGCAAGCATCAATGGCGCGTACCACTTTCTTGTCCGGGAAAGTGCCGTTTTTCAGCCCTCAATTCCAGACGGATGAAGACTCCTCACAGGGAAGAGGCTCCCAGGACACAAAACGATTGTTCCATTTCTAGGGTTAATCGGCCCCCATCATTGGCACCTGAGAGCCCAAGGTTGCCTCCTACACCCTGGGCGCAAAGCTCGACCATGCGTGCTACGTGAGGGTCCGGGAAATTGCCGTTTCTCATTCCAGAATTCCAGACTGATGAAGATTCCTCCCTGGGAAAAGGTGTCAGGACAGAAAGCGATTGTTCCTTTTCTAGGGTTAATGGGGCTCCATCATTGACACCTGAGAGCCGAAGGCTGCAACCTTTTCCCTGAGCGCAAAGCTCGACGGTGCGTGCCACTTGTGGGTCCAGGAATGTGCTGTTTCTCATCCCAGAATTCGAGGCCGATGAAGATTTCTCCCAGGGAAAAGGTGCCAGGACAGAAAGCAATTGTGCCTTTTCTAGGGTTAATGGGGCCCCAAAATTGACACCTGAGAGCCCAAGGCTGCCACCTTTTCCCTGGGCGCAAAGCTCGACGGAGCGTTCCACGTGCGAGTCCAGGAAAGTGCCATTTTTCAGCCCAGAATTCCAGACCTATGAAGATTCCTCAGAGGGAAAAGGTACCAAGAGACAAAGCCATTGTGTATTTTGTAATGCTAATTGGGCCCCATCACTGGCACCTGAGAGCCCAAGGCTGCCACCTTTTCCCAGGGTGCAAAGCTTGACGGTGCATACCCTGTGCGCGTCCGGGAAAGGGCCGTTTTTCAGCGCAGAATTCCAGACGGAAGTCGATTCCTCTCTGGGAAAAGGTGTCAGGACAAAAAGCCATTGTGCCTTTTCTAGAGGTAATGGGGCCCCATCGTTGGCACCTGAGAGCCCAAGGCTGCCACCTTTTCCCTGGGCGCAAATGTCGACGGCGCGTGCCTTTTGCAAGTTCGGGAATGTACCGTTTTTCATCCCAGAATTCCAGGCCAGCGAAGATTTCTCCCTGGGAAAAGGTGCCAGGACAGAAAGCGATTGTGCCTTTTCTAGGGTTAATGGGACCCCAAAATTGGCAGCTGAGAGCCCAGGCCTGCCACCTTTTCCCTGGGCGCACAGCACGACAGTGCGTGCCACGTGCTGGTCCCAGAAAGTGCCATTTTACAGCCCAGAATTCCAGACCAATGAAGACTCCTCCCAGGGAAAAGGTGCCAGGACAGAAAGCATTGTGCTTTTTGTAAAGGTAATGGGGCCCCATCATTGGCACCTGAGAGCCCAAGGCTGCCACCTTTTCCCTGGACGCAAAGCTCGATGGTGCGTTCCACTTGCGGGTCCAGGAAAGTGCAGATTTCCAGACCAGAATTCCAAACCGATGAAGATTCCTCCCAGGGAAAAGGTGCCAGGACAGAAAGCCATTGTGCCTTTTTTAGGGGTAATGGGGCCCCATCATTGGCACCTGAGAGCCCAAGGCTGCCCCCTTTTCCCTGGGCGCAAAGCTCGACGGTGTGTACCTTGTGCGGGTTTGGGGCAGTGCCATTTTTGAAGCCAGATTTGCAGACGGACGAAGATTCCTCCCTGGGAAAAGGTACCAGGACAGAAAGCAAGTGTTAACGGGGACCCATCATTGGCACCTGAGAGCCCAAGGCTGCCACCTTTTGCCTGGGCGCAAATGTCGACCCCACGTACCACTTGCGGGTCCGGGGAAGTGCCATTTTTCAGCCCAGAATTCCAGACGGACAAAGACACCTCCCAGGCAAAAGGTGCCAGGTCAGAAATCGAATTGTCCTTTTCTAGGGTCAATGGTGCCCCATCATTGGCACCTCAGAGTTCAAGGCTGCCACCTTTTCCGTGGGCGCAAACATCAACGGCGCGTACCACTTTCTTGTCCGGGAAAGTGCCGTTTTTCAGCCCTCAATTCCAGACGGATGAAGACTCCTTACAGGGAACAGGCTCCCAGGACACAAAGCGATTGTTCCATTTCTAGGGTTAATTGGGCGCCATCATTGGCACCTGAGAGCCCAAGGTTGCCTCCTATACCCTGGGCGCAAAGCTCGACCATGCGAGCTACGTGAGGGTCCGGGAAATTGCCGTTTCTCATTCCAGAATTGCAGACCGATGAAGATTCCTCCCTGGGAAAAGGTGTCAGGACAGAAAGGGATTGTTCCTTTTCTAGGGTTAGTGGGGCTCCATCATTGACACCTGAGAGCCGAAGGCTGCAACCTTTTCCCTGAGCGCAAAGCTCGACAGAGCGTTCCACGTGCGGGTCCGGGAAAGTGCCATTTTTCAGCCCAGAATTCCAGACCTATGAATATTCCTCAGAGGGAAAAGGTACCAGGAGACAAAGCCATTGTGTATTTTGTAATGCTAATTGGGCCCCATCATTGGCAGCTGAGAGCCCAAGGCTGCCACCTTTTCCCTGGGTGCAAAGCTCGACGGTGCATACCCTGTGCGCGTCCGGGAAAGGGCCGTTTTTCAGCCCAGAATTCCAGACGGAAGTCCATTCCTCTCTGGGAAAAGGTGTCAGGACAGAAAGCCATTGTGCCTTTTCTAGGGGTAATGGGGCCCCATCTTTGGCACCTGAGAGCCCAAGGCTGCCACCTTTTCCCTGGGCGCAAATGTCGACGGCGCGTGCCACTTGCAAGTCCGGGAATGTGCCGTTTCTCATGCCAGAATTCCAGGCCAGCGAAGATTTCTCCCTGGGAAAAGGTGCCAGGACAAAAAGCGATTGTGCCTTTTCTAGGGTTAATGGGGCCCTGTCTTGGTTTGAGATAAGCAACTGCCAACCCCCCCAAGCACAGAGAGAAAAGCCTCCCTCCTAACACCAGGGAAAGGGAGGAAAAGAGAGGGGAAAGAAAAAAAAACCACTTCAAACTGCATTTATACTAAATCTACATATATTTTTCACAGAAAGAAAGAGACAATTAGAAGAGAGTACAAATACACACTCACACAAATCTGCAACAACAAGTTCCCCACCTCAACTTCTTAACAAACACACAAATTCTACTGTCCTAACTACACGTTACTTAAGAAGAAGCTTATTACCCAGGGAGACAAACCCAAGCAGAAAGGAGAGACCCAGAACAACACATTTTACTTTCCTGAGGTACCCTGTGAGCCAGTGGTGGGCCTGGTCCTCTCCATCCCCCCTGGGACAGCATCGTGCGTCCTCCCAAGAGGAGGGCTGAGAAGCGACTGACTTAACCACTCCCACACTGGTTCCTCCTTCCCTGGAGATGATGTCATAATGTGGTATGGAATACAAAATTACTGGCTAGAAGAGGTCAGCTGTTAGCTCAGCCCAGCTCAAGTCAGCTGACAGCTTCGGCCTAGTCCACACTTCAGGGCCCAAATCTAGGCCCACCTAGGTTAACCCATAACAGGCCCCAAAATTGGCAGCTGAGAGCCCAAGGCTGCCCCCTTTTCCCTGGGTGCAAAGCTCGACGGTGCGTGCCACATGCGGGTAAGGGAAAGAGCCGTTTTCAGCCCAGAATTCCAGACCAATGAAGATTCCTCCCTGGGAAAAGGTACCAGGACAGAAAGCAAGTGTTATTTATCTAGTGTTAACGGGGACCCATCATTGGCACCTGAGAGCCCAAGGCTGCCACCTTTTCCCTGGGCGCAAAGCTAGATGGTGCCTGCCACGTGCAGGTCAGAGAAAGTGCTTTGTTCAGCCCAGGATTCCAGACGGCTGACGACTCCTCCCAAGGAAAAGGCTCCCAGGACAGAAAGCGATTGTTCCATTTCTAGTGTTAATGGGGGCCCGTCATTGGCATCTGAGAGCCAGAGGTTGCCTCCTTTTCCCTGGGCGCAAAGCACGACAGTGCGTACCACGTGCTGGTCCCAGAAAGTGCCATTTTACAGCCCAGAATTCCAGACCAATGAAGACTCCTCCCAGGGAAAAGGTGCCAGGACAGAAAGCCATTGTGCTTTTTGTAAAGGTAATGGGGCCCCATCATTGGCACCTGAGAGCCCAAGACTGCCACCTTTTCCCTGGACGCAAAGCTCGATGGTGCGTTCCACTTGCGGGTCCAGGAAAGTGCCGATTCTCAGACCAGAATTCCAAACCGATGAAGCTTCCTCCCTGGGAAAAGGTGCCAGAACAGAAAGCCATTGTGCCTTTTGTAGGGGTAATGGGGCACCATCATTGGCAGCTGAGAGCCCAAGGCTGCCACCTTTTCCCTGGGCGCAAAGCTCGACGGTTTGTACCTTGTGCGGGTTTGGGACAGTGCCATTTTTGAACCCAGATTTCCAGACGGATGAAGATTCCTCCCTGGGAAAAGGTGCCAGGACAGAAAGCGAATGTTATTTTTCTAGTGTTAACGGGGACCCATCATTGGCACCTGAGAGCCCAAGGCTGCCACCTTTTGCCTGGGCGCAAATGTCGACGGCGCGTGCCACTTGCGGGTCCGGGGAAGTGCCATTTTTCAGCCCAGAATTCCAGACGGACGAAGACACCTCCCAGGGAAAAGGTGCCAGGACAGAAAGCGATTGTTCTTTTTCTAGGGGTAATGGGGCCCCATCATTGGCACCTGAGAGCCCAAGGCTGCCACCTTTTGCCTGGGCGCCAAGCTCGACGGCGCGTTCCACTTGCAGGTCCGGGGAAGTGCCATTTTTCAGCCCAGAATTCCAGACGGACGAAGACACCTCCCAGGGAAAAGGTGCCAGGTCAGAAATCGAATTGTCCTTTTCTAAAGTCAAAGGTGCCCCATCATTGGCACCTCAGAGTTCAAGGCTGCCACCTTTTCCGTGGGCGCAAACATCAACGGCACGTGCCACTTTCTTGTCTGGGAAAGTGCCGTTTTTCAGCCCTCAATTCCAGACGGATGAAGACTCCTCACAGGGAAGAGGCTCCCAGGACAGAAAGCGATTGTTCCATTTCTAGGGTTAATCGGGCTCCATCACTGGCACCTGAGAGCCCAAGGTTGCCCCCTATACCCTGGGCACAAAGCTCGACCATGCGTGCTACGTGAGGGTCCGGGAAATTGCCGTTTCTCATTCCAGAATTCCAGACCGATGAAGATTCCTCCCTGGGAAAAGGTGCCAGAACAGGAATCGATTGTTCCTTTTCTAGGTTAAGTTGGGCTCCATCATTGACACCTGAGAGCCGAAGGCTGCAACCTTTTCCCTGAGCGCAAAGCTCGACGGTGCGTGCCACTTGCGGGTCCAGGAATGTGCTGTTTCTCATCCCAGAATTCGAGGCGGATGAAGATTTCTCCCAGGGAAAAAATGCCAGTGCAGAAAGCAATTGTGCCTTTACAAGGGTTAATGGGGCCCCAAAATGGACACCTGAGAGCCCAAGGCTGCCACCTTTTCCCTGGGCGCAAATGTCGACGGCGCGTGCCACTTGCAAGTCCGGGAATGTGTCGTTTCTCATCCCAGAATTCCAGGCCAGCGAAGATTTCTCCCTGGGAAAAGGTGCCAGGACAGAAAGCGATTGTGCCTTTTCTAGGGTTAATGGGGCCCCAAAATTGGCAGCTGAGAGCCCAGGGCTGCCACCTTTTCCCTGGGCTCAAAGCTCGACGGTGCGTGCCACATGCGGGTAAGGGAAAGAGCCATTTTCAGCCCAGAATTCCAGACCAATGAAGATTCCTCCCAGGGAAAAGGTGCCAGGACAGAAAGCCATTGTGCCTTTTCTAGGAGTAATGGGGCCCCATCATTGGCACCTGAGAGCCCAAGTCTGCCACCTTTTGCCTGGGTGCAAAGCTCGACGGTGCATTCCACTTGCAGGTCCGGGGAAGTGCCATTTTTCAGCCCAGAATTCCAGACGGAAGAAAATTCCTCCCAGGGAAAAGGTGCCAGGACAGAAAGCGACTGTTATTTATCTAGTGTTAACGGGGACCCACCGTTGGCACCTGAGAGCCCAAGGCTGCCACCTTTTCCCTGGGCGCAAAGCTAGATGGTGCCTGCCACGTGCAGGTCAGAGAAAGTGCTTTGTTCAGCCCAGGATTCCAGGCGGCTGACGACTCCTCCCAGGGAAAAGGCTCCCAGGACAGAAAGCGATTGTTCCATTTCTAGTGTTAATGGGGGCCCGTCATTGGCATCTGAGAGCCAGAGGTTGCCTCCTTTTCCCTGGGCGCAAAGCACGACAGTGCGTGCCACGTGCTGGTCCCAGAAAGTGCCATTTTACAGCCCAGAATTCCAGACCAATGAAGACTCCTCCCAGGGAAAAGGTGCCAGGACAGAAAGCCATTGTGCTTTTTGTAAAGGTAATGGGGCCCCATCATTGGCACCTGAGAGCCCAAGACTGCCACCTTTTCCCTGGACGCAAAGCTCGATGGTGCGTTCCACTTGCGGGTCCAGGAAAGTGCCGATTCTCAGACCAGAATTCCAAACCGATGGAGATTCCTCCCTGGGAAAAGGTGACAGGACAGAAAGCCATTGTGCCTTTTGTAGGGGTAATGGGGCACCATCATTGGCACCTGAGAGCCCAAGGCTGCCAACTTTTCCCTGGGCGCAAATGTTGACGGTGTGTACCTTGTGCGGGTTTGGGGCAGTGCCATTTTTGAACCCAGATTTCCAGACGGACCAAGATTCCTCCCTGGGAAAAGGTGCCAGGACAGAAAGCAAGTGTTATTTTTCTAGTGTTAACGGGGACCCATCATTGGCACCTGAGAGCCCAAGGCTGCCACCTTTTGCCTGGGCGCAAATGTCGACGGCGCGTGCCTTTTGCAAGTCCGGGAATGTACCGTTTCTCATCCCAGAATTCCAGGCCAGCGAAGATTTCTCCCTGGGAAAAGGTGCCAGGACAGAAAGCGATTGTGCCTTTTCTAGGGTTAATGGGACCCCAAAATTGGCAGCTGAGAGCCCAGGGCTGCCACCTTTTCCGTGGGCGCAAAGCACGACAGTGCGTGCCACGTGCTGGTCCCAGAAAGTGCCATTTTACAGCCCAGAATTCCAGACCAATGAAGACTCCTCCCAGGGAAAAGGTGCCAGGACAGAAAGCCATTGTGCTTTTTGTAAAGGTAATGGGGCCCCATCATTGGCACCTGAGAGCCCAAGGCTGCCACCTTTTCCCTGGACGCAAAGCTCGATGGTGCGTTCCACTTGCGGGTCCAGGAAAGTGCAGATTTCCAGACCAGAATTCCAAACCGATGAAGATTCCTCCCAGGGAAAACGTGCCAGGACAGAAAGCCATTGTGCCTTTTGTAGGGGTAATGGGGCACCATCATTGGCAGCTGAGAGCCCAAGGCTGCCCCCTTTTCCCTGGGCGGAAAGCTCGACGGTGCGTACCTTGTGCGGGTTTGGGGCAGTGCCATTTTTGAAGCCAGATTTGCAGACGGACGAAGATTCCTCCCTGGGAAAAGGTGCCAGGACAGAAAGCAAGTGTTAACGGGGACCCATCATTGGCACCTGAGAGCCGAAGGCTGCCACCTTTTGCCTGGGCGCAAATGTCGACCCCACGTACCACTTGCGGGTCCGGGGAAGTGCCATTTTTCAGCCCAGAATTCCAGACGGACGAAGACACCTCCCAGGGAAAAGGTGCCAGGTCAGAAATCGAATTGTCCTTTTCTAGGGTCAATGGTGCCCCATCATTGGCACCTCAGAGTTCAAGGCTGCCACCTTTTCCGTGGGCGCAAACATCAACGGCGCGTACCACTTTCTTCTCCGGGAAAGTGCCGTTTTTCAGCCCTCAATTCCAGACGGATGAAGACTCCTTACAGGGAACAGGCTCCCAGGACAGAAAGCGATTGTTCCATTTCTAGGGTTAATTGGGCGCCATCATTGGCACCTGAGAGCCCAAGGTTGCCTCCTATACCCTGGGCGCAAAGCTCGACCATGCGAGCTACGTGAGGGTCCGGGAAATTGCCGTTTCTCATTCCAGAATTCCAGACTGATGAAGATTCCTCCCTGGGAAAAGGTGTCAGGACAGAAAGCCATTGTTCCTTTTCTAGGGGTAATGGGGCCCCATCTTTGGCACCTGAGAGCCCAAGGCTGCCACCTTTTCCCTGGGCGCAAATGTCGACGGCGCGTGCCACTTGCAAGTCCGGGAATGTGCCGTTTTTCATCCCAGAATTCCAGGCCAGCGAAGATTTCTCCCTGGGAAAAGGTGCCAGGACAAAAAGCGATTGTGCCTTTTCTAGGGTTAATGGGGCCCCAAAATTGGCAGCTGAGAGCCCAAGGCTGCCCCCTTTTCCCTGGGTGCAAAGCTCGACGGTGCGTGCCACATGCGGGTAAGGGAAAGAACCGTTTTCAGCCCAGAATTCCAGACCAATGAAGACTCCTCCCTGGGAAAAGGTACCAGGACAGAAAGTAAGTGTTATTTATCTAGTGTTAACGGGGACCCATCATTGGCACCTGAGAGCCCAAGGCTGCCACCTTTTCCCTGGGCGCAAAGCTAGATGGTGCCTGCCACGTGCAGGTCAGAGAAAGTGCTTTGTTCAGCCCAGGATTCCAGACGGCTGACGACTCCTCCCAGGGAAAAGGCTCCCAGGACAGAAAGCGATTGTTCCATTTCTAGTGTTAATGGGGGCCCGTCATTGGCATCTGAGAGCCAGAGGTTGCCTCCTTTTCCCTGGGCGCAAAGCACGAGAGTGCGTGCCACGTGCTGGTCCCAGAAAGTGCCATTTTACAGCCCAGAATTCCAGACCAATGAAGACTCCTCCCAGGGAAAAGGTGCCAGGACAGAAAGCCATTGTGCTTTTTGTAAAGGTAATGGGGCCCCATCATTGTCACCTGAGAGCCCGAGACTGCCACCTTTTCCCTGGACGCAAAGCTCGATGGTGCGTTCCACTTGCGGGTCCAGGAAAGTGCCGATTCTCAGACCAGAATTCCAAACCGATGAAGATTCCTCCCTGGGAAAAGGTGCCAGGACAGAAAGCCATTGTTCTTTTTCTAGGGGTAATGGGGCCCCATCATTGGCACCTGAGAGCCCAAGACTGCCACCTTTTGCCTGGGCACAAAGCTCGACGGTGCGTTCCACTTGCAGGTCCGGGGAAGTGCCGTTTTTCAGTCCAGAATTCCAGACGGACGAAAATTCCTCCCAGGGAAAAGGTGCCAGGACAGAAAGCGATTGTTATTTATCTAGTGTTAACGGGGCCCCATCATTGGCACCTGAGAGCCCAAGGCTGCCCCCTTTTCCCTGGGCGCAAAGCTCGACGGTGTGTACCTTGTGCGGCTTTGGGGCAGTGCCATTTCTGAACCCAGATTTCCAGACGGACGAAGATTCCTCCCTGGGAGAAGGTGCCAGGACAGAAAGCAAGTGTTATTTTTCAAGTGTTAACGGGGCCCCATCATTGGCACCTGAGAGCCCACGGCTGCCACCTTTTGCCTGGGCGCAAATGTCGACGGCGCGTGCCACTTGCGGGTCCGGGGAAGTGCCATTTTTAAGCCCAGAATTCCAGACGGACGAAGACACCTCCCAGGGAAAAGGTGCCAGGTCAGAAATCGAATTGTCCTTTTCTAGTGTCAATGGTGCCCCATCATTGGCACCTCAGAGTTCAAGGTTGCCACCTTTTCCGTGGGCGCAAACATCAACGGCGCGTACCATTTTCTTGTCCGGGAAAGTGCCGTTTTTCAGTCCTCAATTCCAGACGGATATAGACTCCTCGCAGCGAAGAGGCTCCCAGGAAAGAAAGCGATTGTTCCATTTCTAGGGTTAATCGGGCCCCATCATTGGCACCTGAGAGCCCAAGGTTGCCTCCTATACCCTGGGCACAAAGCTCGACCATGCGTGCTACGTGAGGGTCCGGGAAATTGCCGTTTCTCATTCCAGAATTCCAGACCGATGAAGATTCCTCCCTGGGAAAAGGTGTCAGGACAGAAAGCGATTGTTCCTTTTCTAGGGTTAATGGGGCTCCATCATTGACACCTGAGAGCCCAAGGCTGCAACCTTTTCCCTGGGCGCAAAGCTTGACGGTGCGTGCCACTTGCGGGTCCAGGAATGTGCTGTTTCTCATCCCAGAATTCGAGACCGATGAAGATTTCTCCCAGGGAAAAGGTGCCAGGGCAGAAAGCAGTTTTGCCTTTTCTAGGGTTAATGGGGCCCCAAAATTGACACCTGAGAGCCCAAGGCTGCCACCTTTTGCCTGGGCGCAAAGCTCGACGGAGCGTTCCACGTGCGGGTCCAGGAAAGTGCCATTTTTCAGCCCAGAATTCCAGACCTATGAAGATTCCTCCCGGGGAAAATGTACCAAGAGACAAAGGCATTGTGTATTTTGTAATGCTAATTAGGCCCCATCATTGGCACCTGAGAGCCCAAGGCTGCCACCTTTTCCCTGGGTGCAAAGCTCGACGGTGCATACCCTGTGCGGGTCCGGGAAAGGGCCGTTTTTCAGCCCAGAATTCCAGACGGAAGTCGATTCCTCTCTGGGAAAAGGTGTCAGGACAGAAAGCCATTGTGCCTCTTCTAGGGGTAATGGGGCCTCATCTTTGGCACCTGAGAGCCCAAGGCTGCCACCTTTTCCCTGGGCGCAAATGTCGACGCCGTGTGCCACTTGCAAGTCCGGGAATGTGTCGTTTCTCATCCCAGAATTCCAGGCCAGCGAAGATTTCTTCCTTGGGAAAATGTGCCAGGACAGAAAGCGATTGTGCCTTTTCTAGGGTTAATGGGGCCCCATCATTGGCAGCTGAGAGCCCAGGGCTGCCATCTTTTCCCTGTGCGCAAAGCTCGACGGTGCGATCCACATGCGGGTAAGGGAAAGAGCCGTTTTCAGCCCAGAATTCCAGACCAATGAAGATTGCTCCCTGGGAAAATGTGCCAGGACAGAAAGCCATTGTTCTTTTTCTAGGGGTAATGGGGCCCCATCATTGGCACCTGAGAGCCCAAGGCTGCCACCTTTTGCCTGGGCACAAAGCTTGACGGTGCGTTCCACTTGCAGGTCCTGGGAAGTGCCGTTTTTCAGCCCAGAATTCCAGACGGACGAAAATTCCTCCCAGGGAAAAGGTGCCAGGACAGAAAGCGATTGTTATTTATCTAGTGTTAACGGGGACCCATCATTGGCACCTGAGAACCCAAGGCTGCCACCTTTTCCCTGGGCGCAAAGCTAGATGGTGCCTGCCACGTGCAGCTCAGAGAATGTGCTTTGTTCAGCCCAGGATTCCAGACCAATGAAGACTCCTCCCAGGGAAAAGGCTCCCAGGACAGAAAGCGATTGTTCCATTTCTAGTGTTAATGGGGGCCCGTCATTGGCATCTGAGAGCCAGAGGTTGCCTCCTTTTCCCTGGGCGCAAAGCAAGACAGTGCGTGCCACGTGCTGGTCCCAGAAAGTGCCATTTTACAGCCCAGAATTCCAGACCAATGAAGACTCCTCCCAGGGAAAAGGGGCCAGGACAGAAAGCCATTGTGCTTTTTGTAAAGGTAAGGGGGCCCCATCATTGTCACCTGAGAGCCCAAGACTGCCACCTTTTCCCTGGACGCAAAGCTCGATGGTGCGTTCCACTTGCGGGTCCAGGAAAGTGCCGATTCTCAGACGAGAATTCCAAACTGATGAAGATTCCTCCCAGGGAAAAGGTGCCAGGACAGAAAGCCATTGTGCCTTTTGTAGGGGTAATGGGGCACCATCATTGGCAGCTGAGAGCCCAAGGCTGACCCCTTTTCCCTGGGCGCAAAGCTCAACGGTGTGTACCTTGTGCGGGTTTGGGGCAGTGCCATTTCTGAACCCAGATTTCCAGACGGACGAAGATTCCTCCCTGGGAGAAGGTGCCAGGACAGAAAGCAAGTGTTATATTTCTAGTGTTAACGGGGCCCCATCATTGGCACCTGAGAGCCCAAGGCTGCCACCTTTTGCCTGGGCGCAAATGTCGACGGCACGTGCCACTTGCGGGTCCGGGGAAGTGCCATTTTTAAGCCCAGAATTCCAGACGGACGAAGACACCTCCCAGGGAAAAGGTGCCAGGTCAGAAATCGAATTGTCCTTTCTAGGGTCAATGGTGCCCCATCATCGGCACCTCAGAGTTCTAGGCTGCCACCTTTTCCGTGGGCGCAAACATCAACGGCGCGTACCACTTTCTTGTCTGGAAAAGTGCCGTTTTTCAGCCCTCAATTCCAGACGGATGAAGACTCCTCACAGGGAAGAGGCTCCCAGGACAGAAAGCGATTGTTCCATTTCTAGGGTTAATCGGGCCCCATTATTGGCACCTGAGAGCCCAAGGTTGCCTCCTATACCCTGGGCGCAAAGCTTGACCATGCGTGCTACGTGAGGGTCCGGGAAATTGCCGTTTCTCATTCCAGAATTCCAGACCGATGAAGATTCCTCCCTGGGAAAAGGTGTCAGGACAGAAAGCGATTGTTCCTTTTCTAGGGTTAATGGGGCTCCATCATTGGCACCTGAGAGCCGAAGGCTGCAACATTCTCCCTGTGCGCAAAGCTCGACGGTGCGTGCCACTTGCGGGTCCAGGAATGTGCTGTTTCTCATCCCAGAATTCCAGGCCGATGAAGATTTCTCCCAGAGAAAAGGTGCCAGGACAGAAAGCAATTGTGCCTTTTCTAGTGTTAATGGGGCCCCAAAATGGACACCTGAGAGCCCAAGGCTGCCACCTTTTCCCTGGGCGCAAAGCTCGACGGAGCGTTCCACTTGCGGGTCCAGGAAAGTGCCGTTTTTCAGCCCAGAATTCCAGACCTATGAAGATTCCTCAGAGGGAAAAGGTACCAGGAGACAAAGCCATTGTGTATTTTGTAATGCTAATTGGGCCCCATCATTGGCACCTGTGAGCCCAAGGCTGCCACCTTTTCCCTGGGTGCAAAGCTCGACGGTGCATACCCTGTGCGGGTCCGGGAAAGGGCCGTTTTTCAGCCCAGAATTCCAGACGGAAGTCGATTCCTCTCTGGGAAAAGGTGTCAGGACAGAAAGCCATTGTGCCTTTTCTAGGGGTAATGGGACCTCATCTTTGGCACCTCAGAGCCCAAGGCTGCCACCTTTTCCCTGGGCGCAAATGTCGACGGCGCGTGCCACTTGCAAGTCCGGGAATGTGCCGTTTCTCATCCCAGAATTCCAGGCCAGCAAGGATTTCTCCCTGGGAAAAGGTGCTCTCAGCTGCCAATGATGGGGCCCCATTAACCCAAGATATGGAATAATCCCTTTCTGTCCTAGCAGATTTTCTTAGGGAGGAATCATCGTCCATCTGGAATTCTGGGTTTAAAAACAGCATGTGGCTTGCACCGTCCGGCTTTGCACCCATGGGAAAAGATGGCAGCCTTGGACTCTAAGGTGTCAATGTTGGGGCCCCATTAAGTCAAGAAATGTAAAAATCGCTTTCTGTCCTTGCACCTTTTCCCAGGGAGGAATCTTCGTCTGTCTGGAAATCTGGGCTGAAAAACCGCAATTTCCCTGACTCGCACTTGCCACGCTCCATTGAGGTTTGAGCCCAGGGAAAAGGTGCAGCCTTGGGCTCTCAGATCCCAAAGATGGGGCCGCATTAACCCTAGAAAAGGAGCAATCGCTTTCTGTTGGCACCTTTTCCGTGGGAGGAATCATCGTCCGTCTGGAAGTCTGGGCTGAAAAAACTGCATGTGGCACGCACCGTTGGGCTTTGAGCCCAGGGAAAAGGTGACAGCCTTGGGCTGTGATGTGCCAATGAGGGGGCCGCATTTACCCTAGAACTGGAACAATCGCTTTCTATACTGGCACATTTTCCCTGGGAGGAATCTTCGTCATTCTGGAAATCTGGACTGGAAAAAGGCACGTACCCTGACCAGCACCTGGCACACTCTGTGGAGCTTTGAGCCCAGGGAAAAGGTGTCACCCTTGGGCTCTCAGCTGCCAATGATGGGGCCCCATTACCCCTAAGAAAGGCACAATCGCTTTCTGTCCTGGCACCTTTTCCCTGGGAGGAATCATGGTCTGCCTGGAATTCCGGGCTCATAAACGGCACTTTCCCTGACCCGCACCTGGTACCCTCCGTCGTGCTTTGAGGCCAGGGAAAAAGTGGCATCCTTGAGCTCACAGGTGCCAATGATGGGACCCCATTACCCCAGGAAATGTAAAAATCCCTTTCTGTCTAAACACCTTTTCTCTGGGAGGAATCTTGGTCCATCTGGAATTCTGGGCTGAAAAAAGGCACTTTACCTGACCCGCAGGTGGCACGCACCGTCGATCTTTGAGGCCAGGGAAAAGGTGGCAGTCTTGGGCTCTCAGCTGCCAAAGATGGGGCCACATTAACCCTAGAAAAGGAACAAACGCTTTCTGTCCAGGCACCTTTTCCCTGGGAGGAATCTTCATCCTTCTGGAAATCTGGACTGAAAAGTTACGCTTGCCCAGAAGCGCTCCTGGCACAATCCGTCGAGCTTTGAGGCCAGGGAAAAGGTGGCAGCTTTTGGCTCACAAGTGCCAGCGATGGGGCCCCTTAAACTTAGAAATGGAACAATTGCTTTCTGTCTTGGAACTTTATCCCAGGGTAGAATTTTAAACCGCTTGCAATTCTGGGCTGATAAACGGCACTTTCCCTGACCCGCACCTTGTATGCTCCGTGAAGCTTTCAGCCCAGGGAAAAGGAGGCAGCCTTGGGCTCTCAGTTGCCAAAAGTGGGGCCGCATTAACACTAGAAAAGGAAGAATCGCTTTCTGTCCTGGCACATTTTCCCTGGCAGGAATGTTCATCCGTCTGAAAATCTGGGCTGAAAAACCTGCAAATGCCACTCACCGTCGGGCTTTGCGACCAGGGAAAAGGTGACAGCCTTGGGCTCTCAGGTGCCAATGAGGGGGCCGCGTTTACCCTAGAATTGGAACAATCACTTTCTGTCCTGGCACTTTTTCCCTTGGAGGAATCTTGGTCCGTCTGGAATTCTGGGCTGAAAACCAGCACTTTCCCAGACCCGCACCTCGACCGCACTGTCGAGCTTTGAGCCCAGGAAAAAGGTGGCAGCCTTGGGCTGTCAGGTGCCTAAGATGGGTCCGCATTTACCCTAGAAAAATAACAATCGCTTTCTGTCCTGACACGATTTCCCAGGAAGGAATCTTCATCCGTCTGGAATTCTGGGCTGAAAAACCCGCATGCGACATGGACCTTTGGGGTGTGCACCCAGGGAAAAGGTGGCAGCCTTGGGCTCTCAGGTGTCAATGATGGGGCCCCATTAACCCTAGAAAAGGAACAATCGCTTTCTGTCCTGGCACCTTTTCTAAAGGAGGAATCTTCATCCGTCTGGAATTCTGGTCTGAAAAACAGCACTTTCCCGGGCCCGCACTTGGCACCCTCCGTCGTGCTTTGAGGCCAGGGAAAAGATGGCAGCCTTGCGCTCTCAGGTGCCAATGATGGGACTGCATTACCCCTAGAAGAGGCACAATCGCTTTCTCTGCCAGCACATTTTCCCAGGGAGGAATCTTCGTCCGTCTGGAATTCTGGGCTGAGAAACGGCACTTTCCCGGACCCGCACTTGGCACCCTCCGTCGAGCTTTGAGCCCAGGGAAAAGGTGGCAGCCTTGGGCTCTCAGGTGCCAAAGATGGGGCCACATTAACCCTACAAAAGGCACAATCGCTTTCTGTCCTGGCACCTTTTCCCAGGGAGGAATCTTCATCGGTCTGGAATTCTGGAACGAGAAACGGCAATTTCCCGGACCCTCACATAGCACGCATGGCCGAGCTTTGCACTCAGGGTATAGGAGGCAACCTTGGGCTCTCAGGTGCCAATGATGGGGCCCAATTAACCCTAGAAATGGAACAATCGCTTTCTGTCCTGGGAGCCTCTTCCCTGTGAGGAGTCTTCATCCGTCTGGAATTCTGCACTGAAAAATGGCACTTTCCCGGTCCCACACAGGGTACGCACTGTCGAGCTTTGCACCCAGGGAAAAGGTGGCAGCCTTGAACTCTCAGGTGCCAATGATGCGGCGCCATTACCATTACAAAATACACCATGGCGTTGTCTCCTGGTACCTTTTCCCTCTGAGGAATCTTCATAGGTCTGGAATTCTGGGCTGAAAAATGGCACTTTCCCGGACCCACTCGTGGAACGCTCCCTCGAGCTTTGTGCCCAGGGAAAAGATGGCAGCCTTGGGCTCTCAGGTGTCAATTTTGGGGCCCCATTAACCCTAGAAAAGGCAAAATCGCTTTCTGTCCTGGCACCTTTTCCCTGGGAGAAATCTTCATCGGGCCCGAATTCTGGGATGAGAAACAGCACATTCATGGACCCGCAAGTGGCACGCACCGTCGAGCTTTGCGCTCAGGGAAAAGATTGCAGCCTTCGGCTCTTGAGTGCCAATGATGGGTCCCCATTACTCCTAGAAAAGGAGAAATCGATTCCTGTCCTGGCACCTTTTCCCAGGGAGGAATCTTCATTGGTCTGGAATTCTGGAATGAGAAACGGCAATTTCCCGGACCCTCACGTAGCACGCATGGTTGAGCTTTGTGCCCAGGGTATAGGAGGCAACCTTGGGCTAACAGGTGCCAATGATGGAGCCCGATTAACCCTAGAAATGGAACAATCGCTTTCTGTCCTGGGAGCCTCTTCCCTGTGAGGCGTCTTCATCCGTCTGGAATTCAGGACTGAAAAACGGCACTTTCCTGGACAGGAAAGTGGTACGCACCGTTGATGTTTGCGCCCACGGAAAAGGTGGCAGCCTTGAACTTTCAGGTGCCAATGATGGGGCACCATTGACCCTAGAAAAGGACAATTCGATTTCTGACCTGGCACCTTTTCCCTGGGAGGTGTCTTCGTCCGTCTGGAAATCTGGGTTCAAAAATGGCACTGCCCCAAACCCTCACAAGGTCGAGCTTTGCTCCCAGGAAAAAGGGGGCAGGCTTGGGCTCTCAGGTGCCAATGATGGGGCCCCATTAACCCTAGAAAAAGGAGAAATCCATTCGTGTCCTGGCACCTTTTCCCAGGGAGGAATCTTCATCGGTCTGGAATTCTGGAATGAGAAACGGCAATTTCCCGGACCCTCACACTGCACGCATGGTCGAGCTTTGCGCCCAGGGTATAGGAGGCAACCTTGGACTCTCAGGTGCCAATGATGGGGCCCCATTAACCCTAGAAATGGAACAATCGCTTTCTGTCCTGGCACCTTTTCCCTGCGAGGAATCTTCATCCGTCTAGAATTCTGGGCTGAAAAACGGCACTTTCCCAGACAAGAAAATGGCACGCACGCTCGACATTTGCGCCCAGGTAAAAGGTGGCAGCCTTGGGCTCTCAGGTGCCAAGGATGGGGCCCCGTTAACACTAGAAAAATAACACTTGCTTTCTGTCCTGGCACATTTTCCCTGGAAGGAATTTTCGTCCGTCTGGAAATCTGGGTTCAAAAATGGCGCTGCCCCAAACCCGCACAAGGTACACACCGTCGAGCTTTGCGCTCAGTGTAAAGGGGGCAGCCTTGGGCTCTCAGGTGCCAATGATGCGGCCCCATTACCCCTACAAAAGGCACAATGGCTTTCTGTCCTGGCACCTTTTCCCAGGGAGGAATCTTCATCGGTTTGGAATTCTGGTCTGAGAATCGGCATTTTCTTGGACCCACAAGTGGAACGCACCATCGAGCTTTGCGTCTAGGGAAAAGGTGGCAGTCTTGGGCTCTCAGGTGCCAGTGATGGGGCCCCATTACCTTTACAAAAAGCACAATGGCTTTCTGTCCTGGCACCTTTTCCTTGGGAGGAGTCTTCATTGGTCTGGAATTCTGGGCTGTAAAATGGAACTTTCTGGGACCAGCACGTGGCACGCACTGTCGTGCTTTGCGCCCAGGGAAAAGGAGGCAACCTCTGGCTCTCAGATGCCAATGACGGGCCCCCATTAACACTAGAAATGGAACAATCGCTTTCTGTCCTGGGAGCCTTTTCCCTGGGAGGAGTCGTCATCCGTCTGGAATCCTGGGCTGAACAAAGCACTTTCTCTGACCTGAACGTGGCAGGCACTATCTAGCTTTGCGCCCAGGGAAAAGGTGGCAGCCTTGGGCTCTCAGGTGCCAATGACGGGTCCCCGTTAACACTAGATAAATAACAATCGCTTTTTGTCCTGGCACCTCTTCCCTGGGAGGAATCTTCATCGGTCTGGAATTCTGGGCTGAAAACAGCTCTTTCCCTTACCCGCATGTGGCACGCACCGTCGAGCTTTGCGCCCAGGGAAAAGGTGGCAGCCCGGGGCTCTCAGCTGCCAATTTTGGGGCCCCATTAACCCTAGAAAAAGCACAATCGCTTTCTCTCCTGGCACATTTCCCAGGGAGAAATCTTCGCTGGCCTGGAATTCTGGGATGAGAAACGGCACATTCCCGGCCTTACACGTGGCACGCGCCGTCGTCATTTGCGCCCAGGCAAAAGGTGGCAGCCTTGGGCTCTCAGGTGCCAATGATGGGGCCCCATTACCCCTCTAGAAAAGGCACAATGGCTTTCTGTCCTGACACCTTTTCCCAGAGAGGAATCGACTTCTGTCTGGAATTCTGGGCTGAAAAACGGCCCTTTCCCGGACCCGCACAGGTTATGCATTGTCGAGCTTTGCACCCAGGGAAAAGGTGGCAGCCTTGGGCTCTCAGGTTCCAGTTTTGGGGCCCCATTACCTAGAAAAGGCACAATCGCTTTCTGTCCTGGCACCTTATCTCAGGGAGGCGTCTTCATCGTACTGGAATTATGGGCTGAAAAATGGCACTTTCCCGGAACCGCAAGTGGCAGCGCCTTCAAGTTTTTCGCCCAGGGAAAAGGTGGCAGCCTTGGGCTCTCAGGTGCCCGTGATGGGACCCCATTCACCCTAGAAAAGGAGAAATCGATTTCTGTCCAGGCACCTTTTCCCTCTGAGGAATCTTCATCGGTCTGGAAACCTGGAATGAGAAACGGCAATTTCCCGGACCCTCACGTTGTCACGCACCTTTGAGCTTTACGCCCAGGGAAAAGGCGGCAAACTTGGGCTCTCAGGTGCCTGTGATGGGGCCTGATTTCCTCTAGAAAAGGCACAATGGCTTTCTGTCCTGGCACCTTTTCCCTGGGAGTAATCGTCTTCCTTCTGGAATTCTGGTTTTGAAAAACGGCCGTTTCCCGGACTCGCACAAGGTACGCACCGTCGAGCTTTGCGCCCAGGTAAAAGGTGGCAAACTTGGGCTCTCAGGTGCCAATGATGGGGCCGCATTACTTCTAGAAAATGCACAGTGGCTGTCTGTCCTGGCACCTTTACCCAGGGAGGCAATTTCCTCCGTCTGGAATAGTGGGCTTAAAAACAGCACTTTCCCGGTCACGCACGTATCACGCACTGTCGAGCTTTTCGCCCTGGGAAAAGGTGGCAGCCTTGGGCTCTCAGGTGCTCTTCTAACACGTGAAACTCTTGATTTCTGACAGACAGGAGACATCAGGGCACATATTTCTTATGGTTTTGGAAAGTAAATCATTTGCATCTAAAACTCCAGGTCTGGAGCTTGCTTTCATGGTGAAAAGCACTGTTGTTCCTTAGGGGAAGCTCAATGAGCAAAGTGCAACTTTGCTTTGCTATCAAGTGAAACAGTCGATTCCTCTCAGACAGAAGGCATCAGGACACAGTATTCTTATGGCTCTGGCTAGTGCATCACATGCATCAGAGAATCCAGGACTGGAGCTCTCTTTCTGGATGCAAAGCACAGTTGTTCCTTAGGGGAAGTTCAGCTCGCAAAGAGTAGGATTTCTCTGCTAACAAGTGAAACAGTCGATTCCTGCCAGAAAGAATGTATCAGGACACATATTTCTTATGGCTTTAGAAAGATTCTCATATGCATCTGAGAATCCAGGACTGGATCTTTTTTTCTCGGTGAAAAACAACATTGTTCCTTAGGGGAAGCTCATCTCGCAAAGTGCAACTTTTTGTTGCTAACAAGAGAAACAGCTGATTCTTGCAAGACAGAAGGCATAAGGACACACATTTCTTATGGCTTTGGTAAGTGAATAATATGCATCTTAAAATCCAGGCCTGGATCTTTCTTTCTCGGTGAAAAACAACTTTGTTCCTTAGGGGAAGCTCATCTCGCAAAGTGCAACTTTTCGTTGCTAACAAGAGAAACGGCTGATTCTTGCAAGACAGAAGGCATAAGGACACACATTTCTTATGGCTTTGGTAATGAATCATATGCATCTGAGAATCCAGGCCTGGATCTTTCTTTCTCCGTGAAAATCACAGTGGTTCCTTAGAGGAGCTCATCTCGTAAAGTGCAACTAACTCTCCCGTGATCTGCTAAAGTGTGACACGGTTGATTCGTGCCAGACAGAAGGCTGCAAGATACATATTTTTTATGGATTTGGAAAGAGAATTATATGCATCAGAGAATCCAGGCCTGGAGCTTTCTTTCTCCGTGAAAGAAACTGTTGTTACTTATGGGAATGTACTCTCGCAAAGTGTAGCGAAGAGTCCCATCTGTGCTAACAAGTGAAACAGCTGATTCTTGCCGATACACATTTGTTATGGCTTTGGAAAATGAATCACATGCATCAGAGAATCCAGGCCTGGAGCTTTATTTCTCAGTGAGAAACAGACTTGTTCTTTATGGGAAGCTCATCTTCCAAAATGCAACTAACAGTGCCATGCTCTGCTAACAAGTGGAAACTTGATTCCTGCCAGAGAGAATACATTAGGGCACTCATTTCTAACGGCTTTTGAAAGTGAATCATATGCATCAGATAATCCATGCCTGGAGCTTTCTTATTTGGGAAAAGCACAAGTGCTCCTTGAAGCAAGCTCATCTCGCAAAGTGCAAATAAAACTCCCATGGTCCTTTAACAAGTGAAACATTTGATTCCTGCCAGACAGAACATATAAGGAAACACATTTCTTATGGTTTTGGAAAGTGAATCCTATGCATCTGAGAACCGAGGCCTGGAGCTTTCTTACTCTGAAAAAAGCACAGGTGCTCCTTTTAGGAAGTTCATCTCGCAAAGTGCAAATAATAATCACTTACTCTGGTAACAAGTGTAAGAGTTGATTCCTGCCAGACAGAAGGCATGAGGATACACATTTGTTATGGTTTTGGAAAATGAATGATATGCAAGAGAGAATCGAGGCCTGGAGCTTTCTTACTCTGGGAAAAACACCGTTGCTCCTTATAGGAAGTTCATCTCGAAAAGTGCAGTTAACAGTTCCATGCTCTGCTAAATTTAAAAGAGTTTATTCCTGCCAGACAGAAGGCATCAGGAACGTCATTTCTTCTGGATTGGAAAGTGAATCATATGTATCTAACAATCCAGAGCTAGAGCTTGCTTTCTCGGTGAAAATCACACCGGTTCCTTAGAGAAGCTCATCTCGCAAAGTGCAACTAACAGTGCCATGAT
>NC_092466.1:39975210-39987710 GCF_047495875.1 Pithys albifrons albifrons
TTAGGGTTAGGGTTAGGGTTAGGGTTAGGGTTAGGGTTAGGGTTAGGGTTAGGGTTAGGGTTAGGGTTAGGGTTAGGGTTAGGGTTAGGGTTAGGGTTAGGGTTAGGGTTAGGGTTAGGGTTAGGGTTAGGGTTAGGGTTAGGGTTAGGGTTAGGGTTAGGGTTAGGGTTAGGGTTAGGGTTAGGGTTAGGGTTAGGGTTAGGGTTAGGGTTAGGGTTAGGGTTAGGGTTAGGGTTAGGGTTAGGGTTAGGGTTAGGGTTAGGGTTAGGGTTAGGGTTAGGGTTAGGGTTAGGGTTAGGGTTAGGGTTAGGGTTAGGGTTAGGGTTAGGGTTAGGGTTAGGGTTAGGGTTAGGGTTAGGGTTAGGGTTAGGGTTAGGGTTAGGGTTAGGGTTAGGGTTAGGGTTAGGGTTAGGGTTAGGGTTAGGGTTAGGGTTAGGGTTAGGGTTAGGGTTAGGGTTAGGGTTAGGGTTAGGGTTAGGGTTAGGGTTAGGGTTAGGGTTAGGGTTAGGGTTAGGGTTAGGGTTAGGGTTAGGGTTAGGGTTAGGGTTAGGGTTAGGGTTAGGGTTAGGGTTAGGGTTAGGGTTAGGGTTAGGGTTAGGGTTAGGGTTAGGGTTAGGGTTAGGGTTAGGGTTAGGGTTAGGGTTAGGGTTAGGGTTAGGGTTAGGGTTAGGGTTAGGGTTAGGGTTAGGGTTAGGGTTAGGGTTAGGGTTAGGGTTAGGGTTAGGGTTAGGGTTAGGGTTAGGGTTAGGGTTAGGGTTAGGGTTAGGGTTAGGGTTAGGGTTAGGGTTAGGGTTAGGGTTAGGGTTAGGGTTAGGGTTAGGGTTAGGGTTAGGGTTAGGGTTAGGGTTAGGGTTAGGGTTAGGGTTAGGGTTAGGGTTAGGGTTAGGGTTAGGGTTAGGGTTAGGGTTAGGGTTAGGGTTAGGGTTAGGGTTAGGGTTAGGGTTAGGGTTAGGGTTAGGGTTAGGGTTAGGGTTAGGGTTAGGGTTAGGGTTAGGGTTAGGGTTAGGGTTAGGGTTAGGGTTAGGGTTAGGGTTAGGGTTAGGGTTAGGGTTAGGGTTAGGGTTAGGGTTAGGGTTAGGGTTAGGGTTAGGGTTAGGGTTAGGGTTAGGGTTAGGGTTAGGGTTAGGGTTAGGGTTAGGGTTAGGGTTAGGGTTAGGGTTAGGGTTAGGGTTAGGGTTAGGGTTAGGGTTAGGGTTAGGGTTAGGGTTAGGGTTAGGGTTAGGGTTAGGGTTAGGGTTAGGGTTAGGGTTAGGGTTAGGGTTAGGGTTAGGGTTAGGGTTAGGGTTAGGGTTAGGGTTAGGGTTAGGGTTAGGGTTAGGGTTAGGGTTAGGGTTAGGGTTAGGGTTAGGGTTAGGGTTAGGGTTAGGGTTAGGGTTAGGGTTAGGGTTAGGGTTAGGGTTAGGGTTAGGGTTAGGGTTAGGGTTAGGGTTAGGGTTAGGGTTAGGGTTAGGGTTAGGGTTAGGGTTAGGGTTAGGGTTAGGGTTAGGGTTAGGGTTAGGGTTAGGGTTAGGGTTAGGGTTAGGGTTAGGGTTAGGGTTAGGGTTAGGGTTAGGGTTAGGGTTAGGGTTAGGGTTAGGGTTAGGGTTAGGGTTAGGGTTAGGGTTAGGGTTAGGGTTAGGGTTAGGGTTAGGGTTAGGGTTAGGGTTAGGGTTAGGGTTAGGGTTAGGGTTAGGGTTAGGGTTAGGGTTAGGGTTAGGGTTAGGGTTAGGGTTAGGGTTAGGGTTAGGGTTAGGGTTAGGGTTAGGGTTAGGGTTAGGGTTAGGGTTAGGGTTAGGGTTAGGGTTAGGGTTAGGGTTAGGGTTAGGGTTAGGGTTAGGGTTAGGGTTAGGGTTAGGGTTAGGGTTAGGGTTAGGGTTAGGGTTAGGGTTAGGGTTAGGGTTAGGGTTAGGGTTAGGGTTAGGGTTAGGGTTAGGGTTAGGGTTAGGGTTAGGGTTAGGGTTAGGGTTAGGGTTAGGGTTAGGGTTAGGGTTAGGGTTAGGGTTAGGGTTAGGGTTAGGGTTAGGGTTAGGGTTAGGGTTAGGGTTAGGGTTAGGGTTAGGGTTAGGGTTAGGGTTAGGGTTAGGGTTAGGGTTAGGGTTAGGGTTAGGGTTAGGGTTAGGGTTAGGGTTAGGGTTAGGGTTAGGGTTAGGGTTAGGGTTAGGGTTAGGGTTAGGGTTAGGGTTAGGGTTAGGGTTAGGGTTAGGGTTAGGGTTAGGGTTAGGGTTAGGGTTAGGGTTAGGGTTAGGGTTAGGGTTAGGGTTAGGGTTAGGGTTAGGGTTAGGGTTAGGGTTAGGGTTAGGGTTAGGGTTAGGGTTAGGGTTAGGGTTAGGGTTAGGGTTAGGGTTAGGGTTAGGGTTAGGGTTAGGGTTAGGGTTAGGGTTAGGGTTAGGGTTAGGGTTAGGGTTAGGGTTAGGGTTAGGGTTAGGGTTAGGGTTAGGGTTAGGGTTAGGGTTAGGGTTAGGGTTAGGGTTAGGGTTAGGGTTAGGGTTAGGGTTAGGGTTAGGGTTAGGGTTAGGGTTAGGGTTAGGGTTAGGGTTAGGGTTAGGGTTAGGGTTAGGGTTAGGGTTAGGGTTAGGGTTAGGGTTAGGGTTAGGGTTAGGGTTAGGGTTAGGGTTAGGGTTAGGGTTAGGGTTGGTTGGGTTAGGGTTAGGGTTAGGGTTAGGGTTAGGGTTAGGGTTAGGGTTAGGGTTAGGGTTAGGGTTAGGGTTAGGGTTAGGGTTAGGGTTAGGGTTAGGGTTAGGGTTAGGGTTAGGGTTAGGGTTAGGGTTAGGGTTAGGGTTAGGGTTAGGGTTAGGGTTAGGGTTAGGGTTAGGGTTAGGGTTAGGGTTAGGGTTAGGGTTAGGGTTAGGGTTAGGGTTAGGGTTAGGGTTAGGGTTAGGGTTAGGGTTAGGGTTAGGGTTAGGGTTAGGGTTAGGGTTAGGGTTAGGGTTAGGGTTAGGGTTAGGGTTAGGGTTAGGGTTAGGGTTAGGGTTAGGGTTAGGGTTAGGGTTAGGGTTAGGGTTAGGGTTAGGGTTAGGGTTAGGGTTAGGGTTAGGGTTAGGGTTAGGGTTAGGGTTAGGGTTAGGGTTAGGGTTAGGGTTAGGGTTAGGGTTAGGGTTAGGGTTAGGGTTAGGGTTAGGGTTAGGGTTAGGGTTAGGGTTAGGGTTAGGGTTAGGGTTAGGGTTAGGGTTAGGGTTAGGGTTAGGGTTAGGGTTAGGGTTAGGGTTAGGGTTAGGGTTAGGGTTAGGGTTAGGGTTAGGGTTAGGGTTAGGGTTAGGGTTAGGGTTAGGGTTAGGGTTAGGGTTAGGGTTAGGGTTAGGGTTAGGGTTAGGGTTAGGGTTAGGGTTAGGGTTAGGGTTAGGGTTAGGGTTAGGGTTAGGGTTAGGGTTAGGGTTAGGGTTAGGGTTAGGGTTAGGGTTAGGGTTAGGGTTAGGGTTAGGGTTAGGGTTAGGGTTAGGGTTAGGGTTAGGGTTAGGGTTAGGGTTAGGGTTAGGGTTAGGGTTAGGGTTAGGGTTAGGGTTAGGGTTAGGGTTAGGGTTAGGGTTAGGGTTAGGGTTAGGGTTAGGGTTAGGGTTAGGGTTAGGGTTAGGGTTAGGGTTAGGGTTAGGGTTAGGGTTAGGGTTAGGGTTAGGGTTAGGGTTAGGGTTAGGGTTAGGGTTAGGGTTAGGGTTAGGGTTAGGGTTAGGGTTAGGGTTAGGGTTAGGGTTAGGGTTAGGGTTAGGGTTAGGGTTAGGGTTAGGGTTAGGGTTAGGGTTAGGGTTAGGGTTAGGGTTAGGGTTAGGGTTAGGGTTAGGGTTAGGGTTAGGGTTAGGGTTAGGGTTAGGGTTAGGGTTAGGGTTAGGGTTAGGGTTAGGGTTAGGGTTAGGGTTAGGGTTAGGGTTAGGGTTAGGGTTAGGGTTAGGGTTAGGGTTAGGGTTAGGGTTAGGGTTAGGGTTAGGGTTAGGGTTAGGGTTAGGGTTAGGGTTAGGGTTAGGGTTAGGGTTAGGGTTAGGGTTAGGGTTAGGGTTAGGGTTAGGGTTAGGGTTAGGGTTAGGGTTAGGGTTAGGGTTAGGGTTAGGGTTAGGGTTAGGGTTAGGGTTAGGGTTAGGGTTAGGGTTAGGGTTAGGGTTAGGGTTAGGGTTAGGGTTAGGGTTAGGGTTAGGGTTAGGGTTAGGGTTAGGGTTAGGGTTAGGGTTAGGGTTAGGGTTAGGGTTAGGGTTAGGGTTAGGGTTAGGGTTAGGGTTAGGGTTAGGGTTAGGGTTAGGGTTAGGGTTAGGGTTAGGGTTAGGGTTAGGGTTAGGGTTAGGGTTAGGGTTAGGGTTAGGGTTAGGGTTAGGGTTAGGGTTAGGGTTAGGGTTAGGGTTAGGGTTAGGGTTAGGGTTAGGGTTAGGGTTAGGGTTAGGGTTAGGGTTAGGGTTAGGGTTAGGGTTAGGGTTAGGGTTAGGGTTAGGGTTAGGGTTAGGGTTAGGGTTAGGGTTAGGGTTAGGGTTAGGGTTAGGGTTAGGGTTAGGGTTAGGGTTAGGGTTAGGGTTAGGGTTAGGGTTAGGGTTAGGGTTAGGGTTAGGGTTAGGGTTAGGGTTAGGGTTAGGGTTAGGGTTAGGGTTAGGGTTAGGGTTAGGGTTAGGGTTAGGGTTAGGGTTAGGGTTAGGGTTAGGGTTAGGGTTAGGGTTAGGGTTAGGGTTAGGGTTAGGGTTAGGGTTAGGGTTAGGGTTAGGGTTAGGGTTAGGGTTAGGGTTAGGGTTAGGGTTAGGGTTAGGGTTAGGGTTAGGGTTAGGGTTAGGGTTAGGGTTAGGGTTAGGGTTAGGGTTAGGGTTAGGGTTAGGGTTAGGGTTAGGGTTAGGGTTAGGGTTAGGGTTAGGGTTAGGGTTAGGGTTAGGGTTAGGGTTAGGGTTAGGGTTAGGGTTAGGGTTAGGGTTAGGGTTAGGGTTAGGGTTAGGGTTAGGGTTAGGGTTAGGGTTAGGGTTAGGGTTAGGGTTAGGGTTAGGGTTAGGGTTAGGGTTAGGGTTAGGGTTAGGGTTAGGGTTAGGGTTAGGGTTAGGGTTAGGGTTAGGGTTAGGGTTAGGGTTAGGGTTAGGGTTAGGGTTAGGGTTAGGGTTAGGGTTAGGGTTAGGGTTAGGGTTAGGGTTAGGGTTAGGGTTAGGGTTAGGGTTAGGGTTAGGGTTAGGGTTAGGGTTAGGGTTAGGGTTAGGGTTAGGGTTAGGGTTAGGGTTAGGGTTAGGGTTAGGGTTAGGGTTAGGGTTAGGGTTAGGGTTAGGGTTAGGGTTAGGGTTAGGGTTAGGGTTAGGGTTAGGGTTAGGGTTAGGGTTAGGGTTAGGGTTAGGGTTAGGGTTAGGGTTAGGGTTAGGGTTAGGGTTAGGGTTAGGGTTAGGGTTAGGGTTAGGGTTAGGGTTAGGGTTAGGGTTAGGGTTAGGGTTAGGGTTAGGGTTAGGGTTAGGGTTAGGGTTAGGGTTAGGGTTAGGGTTAGGGTTAGGGTTAGGGTTAGGGTTAGGGTTAGGGTTAGGGTTAGGGTTAGGGTTAGGGTTAGGGTTAGGGTTAGGGTTAGGGTTAGGGTTAGGGTTAGGGTTAGGGTTAGGGTTAGGGTTAGGGTTAGGGTTAGGGTTAGGGTTAGGGTTAGGGTTAGGGTTAGGGTTAGGGTTAGGGTTAGGGTTAGGGTTAGGGTTAGGGTTAGGGTTAGGGTTAGGGTTAGGGTTAGGGTTAGGGTTAGGGTTAGGGTTAGGGTTAGGGTTAGGGTTAGGGTTAGGGTTAGGGTTAGGGTTAGGGTTAGGGTTAGGGTTAGGGTTAGGGTTAGGGTTAGGGTTAGGGTTAGGGTTAGGGTTAGGGTTAGGGTTAGGGTTAGGGTTAGGGTTAGGGTTAGGGTTAGGGTTAGGGTTAGGGTTAGGGTTAGGGTTAGGGTTAGGGTTAGGGTTAGGGTTAGGGTTAGGGTTAGGGTTAGGGTTAGGGTTAGGGTTAGGGTTAGGGTTAGGGTTAGGGTTAGGGTTAGGGTTAGGGTTAGGGTTAGGGTTAGGGTTAGGGTTAGGGTTAGGGTTAGGGTTAGGGTTAGGGTTAGGGTTAGGGTTAGGGTTAGGGTTAGGGTTAGGGTTAGGGTTAGGGTTAGGGTTAGGGTTAGGGTTAGGGTTAGGGTTAGGGTTAGGGTTAGGGTTAGGGTTAGGGTTAGGGTTAGGGTTAGGGTTAGGGTTAGGGTTAGGGTTAGGGTTAGGGTTAGGGTTAGGGTTAGGGTTAGGGTTAGGGTTAGGGTTAGGGTTAGGGTTAGGGTTAGGGTTAGGGTTAGGGTTAGGGTTAGGGTTAGGGTTAGGGTTAGGGTTAGGGTTAGGGTTAGGGTTAGGGTTAGGGTTAGGGTTAGGGTTAGGGTTAGGGTTAGGGTTAGGGTTAGGGTTAGGGTTAGGGTTAGGGTTAGGGTTAGGGTTAGGGTTAGGGTTAGGGTTAGGGTTAGGGTTAGGGTTAGGGTTAGGGTTAGGGTTAGGGTTAGGGTTAGGGTTAGGGTTAGGGTTAGGGTTAGGGTTAGGGTTAGGGTTAGGGTTAGGGTTAGGGTTAGGGTTAGGGTTAGGGTTAGGGTTAGGGTTAGGGTTAGGGTTAGGGTTAGGGTTAGGGTTAGGGTTAGGGTTAGGGTTAGGGTTAGGGTTAGGGTTAGGGTTAGGGTTAGGGTTAGGGTTAGGGTTAGGGTTAGGGTTAGGGTTAGGGTTAGGGTTAGGGTTAGGGTTAGGGTTAGGGTTAGGGTTAGGGTTAGGGTTAGGGTTAGGGTTAGGGTTAGGGTTAGGGTTAGGGTTAGGGTTAGGGTTAGGGTTAGGGTTAGGGTTAGGGTTAGGGTTAGGGTTAGGGTTAGGGTTAGGGTTAGGGTTAGGGTTAGGGTTAGGGTTAGGGTTAGGGTTAGGGTTAGGGTTAGGGTTAGGGTTAGGGTTAGGGTTAGGGTTAGGGTTAGGGTTAGGGTTAGGGTTAGGGTTAGGGTTAGGGTTAGGGTTAGGGTTAGGGTTAGGGTTAGGGTTAGGGTTAGGGTTAGGGTTAGGGTTAGGGTTAGGGTTAGGGTTAGGGTTAGGGTTAGGGTTAGGGTTAGGGTTAGGGTTAGGGTTAGGGTTAGGGTTAGGGTTAGGGTTAGGGTTAGGGTTAGGGTTAGGGTTAGGGTTAGGGTTAGGGTTAGGGTTAGGGTTAGGGTTAGGGTTAGGGTTAGGGTTAGGGTTAGGGTTAGGGTTAGGGTTAGGGTTAGGGTTAGGGTTAGGGTTAGGGTTAGGGTTAGGGTTAGGGTTAGGGTTAGGGTTAGGGTTAGGGTTAGGGTTAGGGTTAGGGTTAGGGTTAGGGTTAGGGTTAGGGTTAGGGTTAGGGTTAGGGTTAGGGTTAGGGTTAGGGTTAGGGTTAGGGTTAGGGTTAGGGTTAGGGTTAGGGTTAGGGTTAGGGTTAGGGTTAGGGTTAGGGTTAGGGTTAGGGTTAGGGTTAGGGTTAGGGTTAGGGTTAGGGTTAGGGTTAGGGTTAGGGTTAGGGTTAGGGTTAGGGTTAGGGTTAGGGTTAGGGTTAGGGTTAGGGTTAGGGTTAGGGTTAGGGTTAGGGTTAGGGTTAGGGTTAGGGTTAGGGTTAGGGTTAGGGTTAGGGTTAGGGTTAGGGTTAGGGTTAGGGTTAGGGTTAGGGTTAGGGTTAGGGTTAGGGTTAGGGTTAGGGTTAGGGTTAGGGTTAGGGTTAGGGTTAGGGTTAGGGTTAGGGTTAGGGTTAGGGTTAGGGTTAGGGTTAGGGTTAGGGTTAGGGTTAGGGTTAGGGTTAGGGTTAGGGTTAGGGTTAGGGTTAGGGTTAGGGTTAGGGTTAGGGTTAGGGTTAGGGTTAGGGTTAGGGTTAGGGTTAGGGTTAGGGTTAGGGTTAGGGTTAGGGTTAGGGTTAGGGTTAGGGTTAGGGTTAGGGTTAGGGTTAGGGTTAGGGTTAGGGTTAGGGTTAGGGTTAGGGTTAGGGTTAGGGTTAGGGTTAGGGTTAGGGTTAGGGTTAGGGTTAGGGTTAGGGTTAGGGTTAGGGTTAGGGTTAGGGTTAGGGTTAGGGTTAGGGTTAGGGTTAGGGTTAGGGTTAGGGTTAGGGTTAGGGTTAGGGTTAGGGTTAGGGTTAGGGTTAGGGTTAGGGTTAGGGTTAGGGTTAGGGTTAGGGTTAGGGTTAGGGTTAGGGTTAGGGTTAGGGTTAGGGTTAGGGTTAGGGTTAGGGTTAGGGTTAGGGTTAGGGTTAGGGTTAGGGTTAGGGTTAGGGTTAGGGTTAGGGTTAGGGTTAGGGTTAGGGTTAGGGTTAGGGTTAGGGTTAGGGTTAGGGTTAGGGTTAGGGTTAGGGTTAGGGTTAGGGTTAGGGTTAGGGTTAGGGTTAGGGTTAGGGTTAGGGTTAGGGTTAGGGTTAGGGTTAGGGTTAGGGTTAGGGTTAGGGTTAGGGTTAGGGTTAGGGTTAGGGTTAGGGTTAGGGTTAGGGTTAGGGTTAGGGTTAGGGTTAGGGTTAGGGTTAGGGTTAGGGTTAGGGTTAGGGTTAGGGTTAGGGTTAGGGTTAGGGTTAGGGTTAGGGTTAGGGTTAGGGTTAGGGTTAGGGTTAGGGTTAGGGTTAGGGTTAGGGTTAGGGTTAGGGTTAGGGTTAGGGTTAGGGTTAGGGTTAGGGTTAGGGTTAGGGTTAGGGTTAGGGTTAGGGTTAGGGTTAGGGTTAGGGTTAGGGTTAGGGTTAGGGTTAGGGTTAGGGTTAGGGTTAGGGTTAGGGTTAGGGTTAGGGTTAGGGTTAGGGTTAGGGTTAGGGTTAGGGTTAGGGTTAGGGTTAGGGTTAGGGTTAGGGTTAGGGTTAGGGTTAGGGTTAGGGTTAGGGTTAGGGTTAGGGTTAGGGTTAGGGTTAGGGTTAGGGTTAGGGTTAGGGTTAGGGTTAGGGTTAGGGTTAGGGTTAGGGTTAGGGTTAGGGTTAGGGTTAGGGTTAGGGTTAGGGTTAGGGTTAGGGTTAGGGTTAGGGTTAGGGTTAGGGTTAGGGTTAGGGTTAGGGTTAGGGTTAGGGTTAGGGTTAGGGTTAGGGTTAGGGTTAGGGTTAGGGTTAGGGTTAGGGTTAGGGTTAGGGTTAGGGTTAGGGTTAGGGTTAGGGTTAGGGTTAGGGTTAGGGTTAGGGTTAGGGTTAGGGTTAGGGTTAGGGTTAGGGTTAGGGTTAGGGTTAGGGTTAGGGTTAGGGTTAGGGTTAGGGTTAGGGTTAGGGTTAGGGTTAGGGTTAGGGTTAGGGTTAGGGTTAGGGTTAGGGTTAGGGTTAGGGTTAGGGTTAGGGTTAGGGTTAGGGTTAGGGTTAGGGTTAGGGTTAGGGTTAGGGTTAGGGTTAGGGTTAGGGTTAGGGTTAGGGTTAGGGTTAGGGTTAGGGTTAGGGTTAGGGTTAGGGTTAGGGTTAGGGTTAGGGTTAGGGTTAGGGTTAGGGTTAGGGTTAGGGTTAGGGTTAGGGTTAGGGTTAGGGTTAGGGTTAGGGTTAGGGTTAGGGTTAGGGTTAGGGTTAGGGTTAGGGTTAGGGTTAGGGTTAGGGTTAGGGTTAGGGTTAGGGTTAGGGTTAGGGTTAGGGTTAGGGTTAGGGTTAGGGTTAGGGTTAGGGTTAGGGTTAGGGTTAGGGTTAGGGTTAGGGTTAGGGTTAGGGTTAGGGTTAGGGTTAGGGTTAGGGTTAGGGTTAGGGTTAGGGTTAGGGTTAGGGTTAGGGTTAGGGTTAGGGTTAGGGTTAGGGTTAGGGTTAGGGTTAGGGTTAGGGTTAGGGTTAGGGTTAGGGTTAGGGTTAGGGTTAGGGTTAGGGTTAGGGTTAGGGTTAGGGTTAGGGTTAGGGTTAGGGTTAGGGTTAGGGTTAGGGTTAGGGTTAGGGTTAGGGTTAGGGTTAGGGTTAGGGTTAGGGTTAGGGTTAGGGTTAGGGTTAGGGTTAGGGTTAGGGTTAGGGTTAGGGTTAGGGTTAGGGTTAGGGTTAGGGTTAGGGTTAGGGTTAGGGTTAGGGTTAGGGTTAGGGTTAGGGTTAGGGTTAGGGTTAGGGTTAGGGTTAGGGTTAGGGTTAGGGTTAGGGTTAGGGTTAGGGTTAGGGTTAGGGTTAGGGTTAGGGTTAGGGTTAGGGTTAGGGTTAGGGTTAGGGTTAGGGTTAGGGTTAGGGTTAGGGTTAGGGTTAGGGTTAGGGTTAGGGTTAGGGTTAGGGTTAGGGTTAGGGTTAGGGTTAGGGTTAGGGTTAGGGTTAGGGTTAGGGTTAGGGTTAGGGTTAGGGTTAGGGTTAGGGTTAGGGTTAGGGTTAGGGTTAGGGTTAGGGTTAGGGTTAGGGTTAGGGTTAGGGTTAGGGTTAGGGTTAGGGTTAGGGTTAGGGTTAGGGTTAGGGTTAGGGTTAGGGTTAGGGTTAGGGTTAGGGTTAGGGTTAGGGTTAGGGTTAGGGTTAGGGTTAGGGTTAGGGTTAGGGTTAGGGTTAGGGTTAGGGTTAGGGTTAGGGTTAGGGTTAGGGTTAGGGTTAGGGTTAGGGTTAGGGTTAGGGTTAGGGTTAGGGTTAGGGTTAGGGTTAGGGTTAGGGTTAGGGTTAGGGTTAGGGTTAGGGTTAGGGTTAGGGTTAGGGTTAGGGTTAGGGTTAGGGTTAGGGTTAGGGTTAGGGTTAGGGTTAGGGTTAGGGTTAGGGTTAGGGTTAGGGTTAGGGTTAGGGTTAGGGTTAGGGTTAGGGTTAGGGTTAGGGTTAGGGTTAGGGTTAGGGTTAGGGTTAGGGTTAGGGTTAGGGTTAGGGTTAGGGTTAGGGTTAGGGTTAGGGTTAGGGTTAGGGTTAGGGTTAGGGTTAGGGTTAGGGTTAGGGTTAGGGTTAGGGTTAGGGTTAGGGTTAGGGTTAGGGTTAGGGTTAGGGTTAGGGTTAGGGTTAGGGTTAGGGTTAGGGTTAGGGTTAGGGTTAGGGTTAGGGTTAGGGTTAGGGTTAGGGTTAGGGTTAGGGTTAGGGTTAGGGTTAGGGTTAGGGTTAGGGTTAGGGTTAGGGTTAGGGTTAGGGTTAGGGTTAGGGTTAGGGTTAGGGTTAGGGTTAGGGTTAGGGTTAGGGTTAGGGTTAGGGTTAGGGTTAGGGTTAGGGTTAGGGTTAGGGTTAGGGTTAGGGTTAGGGTTAGGGTTAGGGTTAGGGTTAGGGTTAGGGTTAGGGTTAGGGTTAGGGTTAGGGTTAGGGTTAGGGTTAGGGTTAGGGTTAGGGTTAGGGTTAGGGTTAGGGTTAGGGTTAGGGTTAGGGTTAGGGTTAGGGTTAGGGTTAGGGTTAGGGTTAGGGTTAGGGTTAGGGTTAGGGTTAGGGTTAGGGTTAGGGTTAGGGTTAGGGTTAGGGTTAGGGTTAGGGTTAGGGTTAGGGTTAGGGTTAGGGTTAGGGTTAGGGTTAGGGTTAGGGTTAGGGTTAGGGTTAGGGTTAGGGTTAGGGTTAGGGTTAGGGTTAGGGTTAGGGTTAGGGTTAGGGTTAGGGTTAGGGTTAGGGTTAGGGTTAGGGTTAGGGTTAGGGTTAGGGTTAGGGTTAGGGTTAGGGTTAGGGTTAGGGTTAGGGTTAGGGTTAGGGTTAGGGTTAGGGTTAGGGTTAGGGTTAGGGTTAGGGTTAGGGTTAGGGTTAGGGTTAGGGTTAGGGTTAGGGTTAGGGTTAGGGTTAGGGTTAGGGTTAGGGTTAGGGTTAGGGTTAGGGTTAGGGTTAGGGTTAGGGTTAGGGTTAGGGTTAGGGTTAGGGTTAGGGTTAGGGTTAGGGTTAGGGTTAGGGTTAGGGTTAGGGTTAGGGTTAGGGTTAGGGTTAGGGTTAGGGTTAGGGTTAGGGTTAGGGTTAGGGTTAGGGTTAGGGTTAGGGTTAGGGTTAGGGTTAGGGTTAGGGTTAGGGTTAGGGTTAGGGTTAGGGTTAGGGTTAGGGTTAGGGTTAGGGTTAGGGTTAGGGTTAGGGTTAGGGTTAGGGTTAGGGTTAGGGTTAGGGTTAGGGTTAGGGTTAGGGTTAGGGTTAGGGTTAGGGTTAGGGTTAGGGTTAGGGTTAGGGTTAGGGTTAGGGTTAGGGTTAGGGTTAGGGTTAGGGTTAGGGTTAGGGTTAGGGTTAGGGTTAGGGTTAGGGTTAGGGTTAGGGTTAGGGTTAGGGTTAGGGTTAGGGTTAGGGTTAGGGTTAGGGTTAGGGTTAGGGTTAGGGTTAGGGTTAGGGTTAGGGTTAGGGTTAGGGTTAGGGTTAGGGTTAGGGTTAGGGTTAGGGTTAGGGTTAGGGTTAGGGTTAGGGTTAGGGTTAGGGTTAGGGTTAGGGTTAGGGTTAGGGTTAGGGTTAGGGTTAGGGTTAGGGTTAGGGTTAGGGTTAGGGTTAGGGTTAGGGTTAGGGTTAGGGTTAGGGTTAGGGTTAGGGTTAGGGTTAGGGTTAGGGTTAGGGTTAGGGTTAGGGTTAGGGTTAGGGTTAGGGTTAGGGTTAGGGTTAGGGTTAGGGTTAGGGTTAGGGTTAGGGTTAGGGTTAGGGTTAGGGTTAGGGTTAGGGTTAGGGTTAGGGTTAGGGTTAGGGTTAGGGTTAGGGTTAGGGTTAGGGTTAGGGTTAGGGTTAGGGTTAGGGTTAGGGTTAGGGTTAGGGTTAGGGTTAGGGTTAGGGTTAGGGTTAGGGTTAGGGTTAGGGTTAGGGTTAGGGTTAGGGTTAGG